>NW_026939709.1:0-93910 GCF_032062105.1 Saccostrea cuccullata | reverse complement strand
ACGAGATTCAGGATGAAATTCATTTTCTCCTTTATTCCTCATCTTAATGTAAAAGACTTGAACCATAAATATTTGTAAAATTAAATGTAAAAATTTTCATCTTATCTTATGATAAAATATATATATATATATATATATATATATATATATATATATATATATATATAAAAGCACATTTTCAACAACTCTTAAACTAATATAACTGCCCTAAGTGAAGAAATATTAATATAGAAAGCACAAAGAAATTCACTTTTACATGGATACCCACTTCCCCCCACCCTTTTAACCTGACCTTGGAATCTTCTCCTGCAGTCAGGAACAGCGCGCTAACCGCTCGGCTATCTAGGCAAGTTAAAAAACTCTACTTTTTCTTAACAATCTGTTGATAGAAACGATTTAAAAATTTTTGCTGAAATAAGGAAGCTATGTTACATAACCTTATATTACCGGCTAAAGGTGGAAAGCTAAATTTATACGTTAACTTAATAGTTTTATGCTTAAAACTACATTGAGGCACTATGTTATTCATTTTATAAAGTTTAAAAATGATATCACGTATGAAGAAATTGATATCCCTTCGTAGATAGAGTCAGGTAATAGTTTTAAGGGTGTAATCTACGTTCCTTTCGCTTATATATTTTATGGCTTTATTAAATTAATTGAAATTGATCAAATATCAGGTTTCAAAGCCAGACTAAGGTAACAGATTGTTAATTTCAGTATGTGTAGTTGATTGAAATGCATTTACTTCTTTGTCTGTATGCCACGTTCCGTAATTTATGTGTTATTTACTGATTTTTATAGGAAAATTAATTTCCCCCTTCATGTAAATAAGGAAAGCCCCTTTTGATGTTTAGGAAATAAAACCATTTAAGACAGGGTTGGGCTTAATGAATCTTGGGTTTATTTAGTTGAACGCATATGTATAAATGAAACATAACATAATTTGTGTATATGCGTATTGAAATTTGACGCTGCATTTCGTTTCCGGAATTTTTTGTAATTATCAACTTTTCATTTCCGACATTTTTTTTTTTTCATTTTCGACATTTTTTTGTTTTCATTTTCCCAAATTTTTTAAATACGATGTAATACATTTGCAAGATTGAGGACTACTTATGAAAAATTTTAAGAAAAAAATAATAAATAGATATTTGAAATCCAATGTCTTAGTTTTGTAAATTATAATGTTAACTTAAGTGTGGTGCTGAAACGACATCAAAAGAAGTAATTTCAATTTCTTTTCTTCATGCATTTGAACCTTTTTTATCTTCGAACAATGCATAATTCAAAATTTTTAATCCCGGTATTTTATATGCGTGTTCACTTTGAAAATACGTTACCCTGAACTACAAACGTCTGGAGAAGTGGTATGGAAATTGTTTAAAAAAAAAAGTAAATTATATGAAATGGAATATACGTTAACAACCTTAGTGAATGCTCCAACTGGGAATAAATTTTGCTAAACATTTCTTATTATGAGGTTTATCCAGCATTTTTCTGTTGTTATTATACCCCCCCTTAAAAGTGTGAGGATATATAGTAAAAGTGTCCGTTATGTCCGTCCGTCTGTACGTCCGTCCGTCTGTTACGCTTTATCTCTTATCCGCAACTCCTCTTATATGCTAGTACATTTTAATGAAACTTTCGCAGAATCTTTATTACATATTGCCATTGTGCCCCTCCTATTTTAGGTTTCCCATAGCAAAACATGGACATTGCCATTATATGTTTACCTATGACGTCACATATATAAGCTTCTGGATAACATTTAAGGCGGTTATTCCTTTTTACACATTACCGTAAAACAATAATTATGTAGCAACACGCGGACATTATAGGAGGCGGGGTATATTTGTGAGCTCATTGCTTACAATATCTCTAGTTTTACATCTTTTAATTAAAAAAAAGCTCTAGTTAGTTCAATTTATGCTATGGTCATGCTTTGTCTTTGTTGTTAAACTAAAAATTGATATTATTTACATAAAATATGCATTTTATTTTAATATGCATACTAAAATACATACTTTTATAAGCTACGTTACCCTGGAAGAAAACCTTTCTGAGAAATTCGATTCAAAGTAAAAGTCCTTAATTACAATGTTAAAAATGATGGTCTATATTATTTAATACGAGGGTTGAGCCGAAAGTAATGTCACAATTTTGATAAAATTGCTATAAATCGACGTAAAGCAACAAAATTATTAATGATTAATTGATTTATTGAAATTTGTTTAACGTCCCTCTCGAGAATTTTTCACTCAATTGGAGACGCCACCACTTGCCGGTGGAGAGCTGCCAATGTCTTACACTCGGTACTTAACGTCCATAGAGCAGAGAGGGATCTATTTCGTGCCAGCACCTACTGCGACACGGACCTCGGTTTATGGGTCTCATCCGAAGGACCGTTCCCACGCCCCACAGTGGGATTCGAACCCGCGACGTAAGGATTGACTCTTTACTTCGCCTTAGAACAGACCACAAACCCTGCCCCCGCGGGCGACAATTATAAATGATGGAAGTCTTATTTATTTCAAACCAGACCAAAAATATATATATATATGATATTTACTTTCCAAAATATCGGATTTCAAATAATATGCGTATAGGGTAGTCGCCCACCTATATATAACGTCATATAGGGATACACGCCCTCATTTTTTTTAAGCTTTCCCCTTCGTTTCATTAGAAAATATTTGTGATTCGCAAACACTTTCACCAATTTCACTTTCTTTAAAAATTCTTTCCCTTTTATACACTCACTCTTTTCATAATTTAGCCCTCTGTCAAACTTTTTTGAACAGTAGCCAAAGACAATTTGAAAATTCACATGTCATTTATCCGTCTGTTTTTTTTGATAACGTCAGACAGCATTGAATGTTTCCGCCCGATTTCCTATCTCTCGGTCTTCTTGTCCTCTGCTGATCATTCAATGACCCATCATTCCCCCAAAATTGCTGAAACTATCTATAAAGAAGTCTCTTATTTACAATCTTTATTCTGTGAGTCTTATCAAATTTAAATATAATTCTTGTGATGATTCCAATATTTTGAAGCAAAAATGCATTACAACTCTACGAGCTGTTTTTTGTATTTGACAATCCCTTTGTTCAATTCAATGGAGTAATACAACAATGTTTATGATCACAAATGCCAATGCTGTCATCTAATTTTAAATTAAAAAGTATAAATGACGTGAATTGCGTCCTTTTAAAAAAAAGGGGAGAGTAGGCGCTTTTTTATAATTTCTTTAATGTGTTTGTCTTTTTTCATTCTAAAAAAAAAACACTTTAAAAAGGACTTCTTTGTGATGTGGCACACCCCCCATGCTTTATGTTTTAAACCTCTATAAAATAAATACTTTTTTTGTTTTTGTAATAAGATTTTATTCAGAATTTTTCATGAATAACAACAATAGATTATAACAGTACAAAAATGATAATAGAGAAGCATGATTATCTATATGTTGTTGTTGAATACATCATTGTTTACATATTTATGTCAAATTATTGCAAAAATAATTATTCTAAAAATTTTTTTAGTGTATTATTTTTGGAATAATTTTTTTTTTTTTTCGACAAAGTGTTACAGAGTATAAATATACACAATATATACTGAAACAGATTTGAATAATTAAGGTCCACCGGAGTCCATAGCCATAAAAAGTACAAAACCCCATGGACATACTTTAAACTTTTCTGGAAGTGCATTAAAAACAAAAACAAACTAGATGCTGTGGACAGTAATACCCGCACTAAGGTTTTTTCCCTTTTAAAAACCCTTACATTTTGGGCCCGGTGTAAAGACAATAATCCCCCCATCGAATAATGACCGGGGGTCATTTTTGCTGTAAAAATGACCCCCGGTCATTATTCACTAAAAATGACCCTTTTGCCCTAAAAATGTCACTTCTCTAAAAATTTGCAGAACCCACAAAAAAAACCCCGTAGAAAAATGACCCCCTGTAGATTTAAGCAAAAATTTTTTAGGGGGCAATAAAAAAAATTAGATAAAGAAGCATATTGGCCTAAATGCTCACCTGAGCTTATTGGGAATAAAATGATGATATGTTGATCTCATAACATTATACAATTATAGGCATATTTTAAGGTAAATGCAATGATTCCAGAATCTAAAGGAGTTAAAGATTTATCAAGCCTTAAGGGTTAGGTAAACATTGTTTTTTGATGGTGGAAATCATCGAACTGACAGAAAAAATCAGCAGTATTATATATTATTATATCCTCCGCTTGAAAGGAGGGTATATAGTGATCGCAATGTCCGTCCGTCCGTCTGTTACACTTTGAGGTATCCATCTCTTATCCGCAAATCCTCATATTTAAAAAGATGTGTTTGTGAAAAAGCTATGCCCCTGTATGGCAACATAGCGAAGATAAAACTTTTCTTAAATGCAATTTAAATATATATTATTACCCAAAGTAGGGTCTTCTCACAAGAAATACAACTGCAAAATAGGAAAGCCCCAGCACCACTTGTTCAAAAGTAATGGCTAAGAATAAGGTTTTGAAAGGTAGGTCAAACTCAAAGGTCAAAAATGATTTCTTAAGAAAATGTTTAATGTAACAAGGATTACATATGTGAAGTATGAATACCCTAGCCCTTACCGCTCAAAAGTTATGGCCAAGGTAAAAAAAAATCATAAGTACGGAAAACTCCAAGGTCAAAAGGTCAAGGTTTTTCTCTAGTATCCAATGAAGGTAATGCCAAAAATCTACATATTTGAAGTATGGGAGTACTAGTATCTACAGTTTAAAATTATGGCCAAGTAAAGTTTGGCATGTTTGTGTAAAATGGGACAAACTCCAAGGTAATGGTCAAAAGGTCAAATTTAGTGGTACCCAAAGTAAGGTCTTGTCTCAAGGAATATACATATTAAATATGAAAGTCATAGCTCCAGTAAATGAAAAGTTATGGTAAAAGTTAATGTTTTGCGGACAATTAGACAGCGGTCATACAGACGAACACGATAAAATCATATACCCCCGAATTTTGTTACGGGGACATAAAAAGAAATGGTCTTCAATTAACTTTTCATATTAATATACATTATAAAGAAGACGTTACAATGAAAATGTTTGTTCTGATTTTCATTTTAAATTCTCTGAAAAATATACTCAGAACTGAGTAAAAGGGTGGAGTAAAACAAGAATTAACTTAAGGTAGAACCTATGTCGGAAAAGTCTTTGTCACAAGATTTTCGAACTTTTCAAAATGATAAATTAGTACCTGCTTATCAATCAGTTAAGATATCATGATATGTTTCCTTGTTTTTTAATCTAGAACAGGCTGTGAAACTTGGTATGGTATTTGCATACTGTGACTTCACATTTTCAATTTTTTAGGGGTACTTGTCATAAAGGGAATATGAAAAATCACAAATATTCTTCAAACATCGTCGTTTATAACCTTTTTAACTGAATAATATTAAACAATATTTTATCAAGAATAATTTCTTTTTTATTTAATTAACATAAAAGATAAGTCACCATTAAAAGAAAGAGTTAAATGAACTCATTATTTTTAGTCAATTATGCACCCATATTTGTAAATATTTTTTAGAAGTCGTTGTCACAATGTCTTCAATCTTCAATATGATGAAGAACATAGCCAAATGATTACAAAAAAATGATTAAAATATTTACCTTTCCCTTCTTACTACGAAAGACGAATAGGGCCACATAAAAAAAAATATTTTTATCTCGTAATTACGAGAAAAGATCTCGTAATTACGATATAACTATCTCGTTATTACGAGAAAAGATATCGAAATTCACCAGAAAGATCTCGTTATTACGAGATAATTATCTCGTTATTACGAGAAAAAGATCTCGTAATAACGAGAAAAGATCTCGTTATAACGAGTTAATTATCTCGTAATTACGAGAAAAGATCTCGTTATTACGAGTTAATTATCTAGTAATTACGAGAAAAGATCTCGTTATTACGATTTAATTTTCTCGTTATAACGAGAAAAGATCTCATAATTACGCAGATAATTATCTCGTTATAACGAGAAACATCTTGTAATTACGAGATGATTATTATATAATTATTGTTGTTTTTTTTAGGTCAATACAGATGATTTAGCCATCTGAGGAGTACAATATTTACCGAGCCCGAAGGGAGGTGAATATTGTACTTCGAAGATGGCTATATCATTGTATTGACCGAAAAAACAGCAATAATTTTTTTATTATATGATTCACTGATAAATTGATACAGCTTATTTTATAAAGTCCTAGCCATATGAGGTTCTACGTTAAAAGAAATGTAATGAATACTGTGTGCTACATCAAAAGTTTATGTCTACATGTATAGTTTTTGCATTAGAATGACTCTGTATTTTACACTAGCCCATAGCTTTACAGAGCATATTTTTAGGTCTTATACTTACCCCACCCCCTTTCTTATTTAGGAGGAAGTCGATATTGAACAAAAGAAAAAAAAATAACCACCCTACCTTTATTTTTTCTATAAGAAGGAATTAAAAATAATCTACTATTCTACTAATTTTTAACTGTTACTTTGCCACAATACTTTCAAGTATACCTCCACCAACATTTAAAGTATGCTTTAATCATGGCGAAGTAAATTATGATATGATAGTACTTGTGTGAAGGATTAACTTCATTTCAATATTTTATCTAGAGCCTCTTTCAGAATTTTAAAAGGTATAAAGTTTTATTTATATTTTTGCTTTTCATTTATTATAATTTTTTTTTGTTTTGATTTAGCGTAATGTTATTTTTTGGGGGGGGGGAGGGTAAAAATTTCCTCCTCTTTCATTGTCAAATAGGATTTGCCAAATTTAAACAAACGGAAAATTTAATTTTTCCCATTAAAGAGTATTTAAACCTGATTTTTGCATGGTTTGATTTCTAAAAACAAGTGGAATATCATTCTTTAAGCAAACTCTATAAGGAGGAATATTAAAAAGAAATTTTATTTACTTGACAATTATAGAATCTCTTTTCAAACACAGTTTTAGCATTGAAAGACTACGTAAACTCTTAATTATTTCATACGACTTTTTGTATTTTCTGGTTACAGAAAAATGTAAAAATTAGTTTCGTTGTAAATAAGATATCAAAGAGTGTATATTTTGTATCACTTTAAAGGGGGTCATTTTTTCAATGGGGGTCGTTATTTATAGGACTAACATATAAAATAATGACCCTAAGGCTCTTTTTATTACAAAAAATGAATTTTTTCTACGGGCGGGGGTCATTTTTTGTCGTTGAAAAATGACCCCCCGGTCATTATTCGATGGGGGTCAATATTCGTCTTTACACCGGCTTTCCAAGGAAAAAGTCAAAATAATTCTATAATTTACATAGGCGTCGGAACCGGGGGGGGGGGGGGGGCTAGGGCCGGGGCTTTTTTTCCAAACATATACTTAGTATAGATAATGAACATTGCTTCATAGGTTTAGCCCACTTTCCACAGACACATGGCAGTATAGGTAAAAAATGGGGAAAAAGGTAGTGTATAGAAAAAAAATTTTTGGTACTGAAGTTCGAATTCAACACCCCCCCCCCCCCCCGAAATAGGATTTTCGTGTTTGGGAGTTGATGTTTTCGTTTTTTTTTTTTTTTGTTTTTTTTTTGCTTGTCAGGTTTTTTTTAGAAGGTATAAAAAAAAATTTTTACACCTAGCCCCCACCCCACTTTGAATTTGCTTCCGACACCAATGATTTACATGTATTCATTAAACTGAGTATGAAATTCTCAGGCCGGCCCTGTGACCTATAACTCAGAACCTCTTATATTTATTTTACATGCTTAATTCATTATATACCAGTTTGAATTCTATTAATGATGTAAATTAGATTTTGATAAATGTTTTGCTCATAATAGGACCTTTTTAAATTTATTAATCCCCCCCGTCGACACCACAATCACACAGCACATACTGTTTGGAATAGGCTAGATGGAAAAGTTTTGTTAAAACATCGTTTGTTATGAATTAATTTAAAGAAAGTGGGCGCTTTTGATGGCGATTCGGCAGGAATAGTGGCTAATAAAAAGAATAAAATATATCATTGATTTATACATTTTTTTCAAAACCTAGCCAATTACTGTGTTGTAGGTAAATTTAAATTGGGCAAATATTTATTTAAATATGTTTGTTTTTATTTAAATATGCACCTGAATATAGCCGTACGAGTCAAATGATGCTAAAATCGACTCTTTTATAGCCGTTTTTCATTAATTTTGTTGTTTCTGGGTCTTCTCTCCATGAATTTTAAATGTGTTATCAGTGTATTTTTAACCGTAAAATTTACTCCAGTTCTTTACAAAATGGAGAGACGACCCAGAAATACCAAAATCTAAACTTTTTACATTTATTTTCTGGTTGAAAATTGACAAAGTCCAAATGTATAGGGCTTTGGCTTTAAATAATGGATTCGAGCCATATCAAAGCAGTATTTTAGGTTCGAATACAGTGATGTCTTTATTTTTTTTTTCTTCGAGCTTGAAATTTTTGAATTTTAAATACTCCTTGAATAAAGTAGCAAATTATGTTTTATAAATTATTTTACATTGTTTTATTTTTAAATGCATTTACATTTTGTCTTTTATAGTGCTAACGTTCTCAAATGGAAATAAACATACATTGACTTGTTACTACAAAGTCACACCTGACGAAAAAATATTGAATATATTTTTTAACCCCCCCCCCCCCCCCCCAAACTAGCAACTTCGATCGTTCTGTTACATTCAATATTTTCAGTGCATTTGAAAACTGAGCACAACATTTATTTAGTGTTTAGACTTCTATTACAGTGTATATTCTATTACATGTAAATGTACAGCTGATGTATCCAGCATACTATATACTAGATAATTTATCTTTCTTGACACCTTTTAATTGAAAAAATAAAAAATAAACATAAAACAGAAATCCATTTCCATGCAGTTTCTATAAGATGTATAACAGTATAAGATACGCATTAAAACTACATGGTGCTTGGACATTTAAATCTGAATTGTTTCGTGTCAATGATTCCTGCCGACTGCCCATCTAGTGCGCCCACTTTCTTTGTTCTTGTACTATACATGTTAACATGTAAATTTCTACATCATGCACATCACGTTGCGTCAACCATTATTATATTTTTAGATTAAACACCATTTGGCACACCTCGGCTGATTCCCACTTCATCTGATAAGGTGACGGAATCGACGAAGGTTTGTCGAATGGAATTAGCACATGGCTGCAGTCTGGTGTGCATTGGATTAATTCATTTTGTGTTATAATTGGATTTATATTTCATGAAGTTGATGAGACAAACATGTATGGCAGTCGGAAAGTACAAGTTTAAGTAAAGTGGTGAGTAAAATAAACCCAAACGATTAGGTTAAAGTTCAAAAAGGGTCAAAGATCATCGCATGCCACACTAGACGAATTTCATATTGTGAAGTTATCTGTCATTGTCGATGTGACATTCAGTTACTGCCAATACTGGTGCGGATCCAGAATTTTTTTCGGGAGTAGGGAGAGGGGTTCACATCTCAGTCAAAAAATTTCCAGCCCAGAATTTCCTGACAAGCAGGAGAAAAAAAACTGAAAACAAATAAACAAAATAAAAACAATGATAGTGTGGTCAATGTTTTCTCAGTTAGGGGGAGGATGTCCAAAGTCATTTTTTATTTGCTTCAGTATATAGTCTTGTTTGAATAACAAAGCAAACTCCAGGGGGGGGGGGGATTCCAATCTCCCTACCCACTCCCTGTCCCTGAAATAACAATCTATTTTGTGATTCCAGTTAAATAGTTTATTTTTTTCCATTTGACTAATTATACATATTTTGTTTCTTGTGTTTATATTATGTCTGTCTATTTGTCTGCAAAAATTATAACCTTGCCCATAAGTTTTAAGTGGGATGGGCTATACAAATAGCTTCTACATTTTATAGGTTTATTTCTTGTGACAATTAAGACCTTTTATTCGGGTACCATTAATTTTTACCTGAAATCGCTTGACCTAGGATACACATTTTTACAAGAAAAATACCAAACTTTAAACTTGGCCTAAATTTTGATCAATAGGTGCTAGGGCTTTCATGCTTAACATGTGTATTCATTGTGAACTGTCAACAGGTATAAATATGTTTGACCTTGACCCTAGAGTTTGAACCACTTAAAAAAAATTAACCTTGGCAATTAACTTTTGAACAGGAATTACTAGGGATTTCTTTATTTCACATGTGCATTCCTTGTGACAAGACTTTCTTCTGATACTAACTATTTGAACCCTTTGACCTTGAACTTTGAGTTTGAAATATATTTGAGATACTTCAACCTTCGCCATAGGCTTTCATACAGGGACATCAGTGTTTCACAAACACATCTTGTCTTCATTATTATTTGGTGGTGTCTCCATATGAGGGAAAAATTCCCAAGAGAGATGTATTCACAACAAACAAACAAATTACTAAAGAAAATATAAAACATGAATATGTTGGTCATGCATATCTCTGCATGAAAAAAAAAACAGCTTTTCAAATACTGCAACCATATTGTAACCCTTTCAAAACACTCATTTGAGCTTTTCTGGTTTCCTTAACATATAACGTCTGTCGTGAAGTGTCGTCCATCTGTTTGTCTGAAAACTTTCTACATTTTTAACTTCTCTAGAACCACTGGGCCAATTTTACCCAATTCATATAGAAATATGTATATTTGTATGTCAGACTGTCCATCTGTCTCAATAGATTTAACCTTGGTCATCACGGTCATATCTACTGAATATTAAACTTGTGTATTAGTATTTACCTGTGAGAATGGCATGGTTTTTTATGCGCCCGGATCGATAGATCCCGGGCGTATATTGTTTTTGTCCTGTCTGTTTGTCTTTTTGTCTGTTTGTCTGTTTATCTGTTTGTCTGTTTGTCTGTTTGTCTGTCTGTCTGTTGTCAACTTTAACCTTGGCCATAACTTTTGAACAATAAGAGATAGAGACTGCATATTTGGTATACATACTCCAGTAATAAAGACCTTTCAAATGACATCAAGGTCAATGACCTTGTGAACTTGACTGTGACCTATATGCTAAAAATAGCTTTTTTCACTGTTTGTCATAACTTTTTAACCATAGGTGATAGGGACTTCATATTTGGTATGCATACTCCACTAATAGAATCCTTTCAAATGACATCAAGGTCAATGACCTTGTGACCTTGACTGTGACCTATATGCTAAAAATAGCTTTTTACACTTTTTGCCATAACTTTTTAACCATAGGAGATAGGAACTTCATATTTGGTATGCATACTCCATCGATAATGTCCTTTCAAACGACGGCAAGGTCAATGATCTTGTGATCTTGACTGTGACCTATATGCTAAAAATAGCTCTTTACACTTTTTGCCATAACTTTTGAACCATAGGAGATAGGGACTTTATATTTAGTATGCATACTCCACTGATTAAGTTCTTTCGAATGACACCATGGTCAATGACCTTGTGACCTTGACTGTGATCAATATGCAAAAAATAGATTTTTTTAACTTTGTTGCCGCCGGGCGCATAGTGTTTCACAAACACATCTTGTTTTTTTTACCTGTGACCTAGAAGATTGACTTACTTGCAAAAAAATTAAATTGTTATAAATTCATCATTTTGAAAGAGAAAAGTTAGGGCATTCATATCATAATGCATGTATATTATTACCTGTGATAAGACCTTTCCAAATAAATCATGACTTTTACTCTGTGACCTTGACATTGAAGAGGTCAAGCCTCTACTTTTCAAAAATGTTGCATTTGCTTATAACTTTTGATTGAGATGAGATATGACTCTCACATTTGACATATACATTAATTACTCATAAGAATTCAAGGTGTTTCCCAGCATATGATGCTTTTTTACCCCTTGACGTTGATGTTTTACATAATTTTCAAAATATATAACTCTCCTAAAAGATGATTAAGCTTCTGAGTAACATCAAGGAAGACTTCAGGGAAGACAGGGCTTTTTGCACAAAAAACGTCATTTTTCGACCCATATTTGATCCCCCAGGGCAAAATCTTAATTCCAAAACCTTACTGCACATCTACCTGACATCACCAACCATCTCCCAACAGATGATTAGGCTACTGTGTAAAATGTAGGAGAAGTTAAGGGAAGACGGGGCTTTTTGCATAAAAAATGTCATTTTTTGACCCCCATTTGACCCCCGGGGCAAAATTAAAATTCGAAACCTTACTGCACATCTACATGACCCCACCAACCATCTCTCAAAAGATGAATAGGCTGCTGAGTAAAATGTAAGAGGAGTTCAGGGAAAACGGGGCTTTTTGCATAAAAAACATCATTTTTCGACCCCCATTTGACCCCCCGGGTCAAAATCAAAATTCCGAATCCTTACTGCACATCTACGTGACAACACCAATCATCCCCTAAAAGATGATTAGGCTACTGTGTAAAATGTAGAAGGAGTTCAGGGAAGACGGGGCTTTTTGCATAAAAAACATCATTTTTCGACCCCCATTTGACCCCCCGGGGCAAAATCAAAATTCCGAATCCTTACTGCACATGCATCTACGTGACAACACCAATCATCCCCCAAAAGGTGATAAGGCTGCTGAGTAAAATGTAAGAGGAGTTCAGGGAAGATGGGGCTTTTTGCATAAAGTACGTCATTTTTCGACCCCCATTTGACCCCCTGGGGCAAAATCAACATTCCGAAACCTTACTGCACATCTACATGACACCACCAATCATCCCCCAACAGGTGTTTAGGCTGCTGAGTAAAATGTAGAAGGAGTTCAGGGAAGACAGGACTTTTTGCACAAAAAACGTCATTTTTTGACCCCCATTTGACCCCCCGGGGCAAAATCTAAATTCAGAAACCTTACTGCATATCTACATGACACCACCAACCATCTCCCAAAAGATGATTAGGCTACTGTGTAAAATGTAGAAGGAGTTCAGGGAAGACGGGGCTTTTTGCATAAAAAACATCATTTTTCTACCTCCATTTGACTCCCTGGGGCAAAATCAAAATTCCGAAACCTTACTGCACATCTACGTGACAACATTAATCATCCCCCCAAAAATGATAAGGCTGCTGAGTAAAATGTAAGAGAAGTTCAGAGAAGACGGGGCTTTTAGCATAAAAAACGTCATTTTTCGACCCCCATTTGAACCCCCAGGGCAAAATTAAAATTCCAAAACCTTACTGCACATCTACATGACCCCACCAACCATCTCCCAAAAGATGATTAGGCTACTGTGTAAAATGTAGAAGGAGTTCAGGGAAAACGGAGCTTTTTGCATAAAAAGCATCATTTTTCGACCCCCATTTGACCCCCCGGGGCAAAATCAAAATTCCGAAACCTTACTGCACATCTACATGACACCACCAATCATCCCCCAAAAGGTGATTAGGCTGCTGAGTAAAATGTAGAAGGAGTTCAGGGAAGACGGGACTTTTTGCACAAAAAACGTCATTTTTCGACCCCCATTTGACCCCCGGGGAAAAATCAAAATTCCTAAACCTTACTGCACATCTACATGACCCCACCAACCATCTCCCAAAAGATGATTAAGCTACTGTGTAAAATGTAGGAGGAGTTCAGGGAAGAAAAGTGTGACAGACGGACGGACGGACGGACGGACATGAGTAACAACAATATACCCGAACTTTCTTTAGAAAGTGCGGGTATAAAAACAGGTACATCATATTCTTAATGTGTCTGCAAAGTTTGAAAAAAAGTTGTTTATCCATTTAATAAGACGTTATACAGAAGAATATTGAATAAGTGTTTTTTGACATTTTTTTAACAAATCTATTTCAGTTTCTTTCAGAGATTAAATTCTACAATACATTTTGTATTTATATATTTTATACGCAATGAAATTTATCAATAAATTCAACGATTCTATCTTAATGTTTTTTTTTTCTAGATAAAAGCCCAGAAAAATTTGTTTCCATTTAATATCTGTAGATAAAAAGGTTCCTCGTTTTTTCCAAATCTGTTCAACGATTTCACATTCAAAAAGTAAATGTTTTGTGGTTTCAGTTGTTTTGCATAAAGTACAGTTGCCCCCCCCCCCCCCCCCCCCCCCCTTGTCCTTTATCCATTTACTTAAATAGGCATTATTGCAGAGAATATTATGAAGCATTTTATGATTAAATTCAGCAATTTTATTATCATTTATATCTTTGATTTTTCTCATGTATATATTTTGCCATAAATTTGAGTCGTTTGCAGGAATTGAAAACTCTTGAGAAAGTTTAATTTGATAGCACGGTTTAACGAATTTCTTATGTATTAAAATTTTATATAAGAATTGGCATTTCTTACCATTTAGATTTGATACCCCTAATGTGAAATGAAATTTCATTTCATTCTTTATGTTCAAATATTTAGCTTTAGATAAGTCACATTTTTTACACAATGGTTTCATTGCTGATAATAAAGTTTTATATTTACAAAGCCAGTTCGACTTTCTTTTAATAACAGTGGAAAGCATTTGTGGTGTTTTTATGTTCCCGTTATCATCTATTAAATCTTTTAAATAGAGAATATTACTATTAACCCTGTTGTTGAAAATAATGTTTCTCCTTTTATTTTAATATTGTTATTCCATATGGGTTGTTTTAAAATACCATTAGGTGATTATTTTCGAAGTTATACATTTTTTACATTCGTTAAACGAGCTTAGAATTTGTTTGTAGAAAAGCGGAAGCTTGCCTATTCTGTCAAGTGCATCTAAACTAGTTTCAGAAAATTGAAAGACGTAATTCAGATTTAAATTCGATTTTTAAAAAAAAAAACCTTCAAAGATTTCAAACAGAGTGCCCTTAGAAGATGTCAGTCGCGGTATAAAATAAATTCAAATAAACATCACAAAGTGAAAATTTCAATGTTATTTAGATTTGCAATTATGCATCTTTTGGTATATTGTATTATTAGTCTATATATAAATATTGCATGTAGTTGAGTGTAACATTGAAAATTTTCACCCCAAGAAAACTATTGACAACCGAGGCGCAGCCGAGGTTGACAATGGTTTTCGAGGGTTAAATATTTACAATGTTACACTCAACTACATGCAAAATTTTTCATATTATACTGAATATTTTATACAAATACATATAACAGTGAACCGTGCGCGCATAAATTCTGCAATGTCGCTATTTTTTGGAATACCACCCGTTGTCAATCAATGTTGACTGTTGCTACGCTGGAGGGCGTGGCTTCATTATTAAGTGGGTAATAGTGTTTTTTAGCAAATATTTCTCGACCAATCAAATTCAACTTATTTACATGAAAGTATAATATTTGATAATATGAGGCCAAATTTGAAAGATATGGACACTGTGACATTACTTTTGGATTAACCCTCATACATCAGAATATATGAAGCCACTCTGTCGAACCATCATTGCTTATTGTGCAATTATAAATCACTTGTAAAAGGTAGTTCTTAAATAATTAAATAAAACTAATTTTAACGCACTAAAGGTGAGTTGCTTAACATTGAATTCATCACATAAAAACTTTTGAAATACAAAATTTAAAGAAAACATATTTAGTTCTAGTTGTTTTTAGTTCTAGTGATTGAATTAAAATTAACAACTATTAAAGAAAGAACGCTATACCATATAATTAAAATGTAATTATATTAGAAGCTGATAGGATTGATACTTTCTCTTACATGATCTGCCCCGTTGGGATCCGGGTTAGAATAGGTCCTCAGTACCCCCTTACTTGTCGTAGAAGGCGACTAAATGGGGCGGTCCTTCGGATGAGACCATATAAACTGAAGCCCGTGTCACAGTAGGTGTGGCACGATAAAGATCCCTCCCTGCTCAAAGGCCGTAAGTGCCGAGCATAGGCCTTCATTTGCTGCCCTTCACCAGCAATGGTGACGTCTCCATATCAGTGAAATATTCTGGAGAGGGACGTTAAACAGTATACAATCAATCAATCAATCTTTCATGATCTAATGTTGAGTCTTTATTTTAGACTTTCTTGGATTACTACATGTCATATATGGCTAATAAAATAGTTTCAAATAATTATTCTATTACAAAATGCCTATGCATAAAAATATTGAATAACTAAACCGTTCATTCAATATTACATTATAAAGATATGACAAGGAAGTACTTTCAACCAAAAAAAAGTCAGGCTGTGTCAAGTGCATTACTTGTAGTTAGCCAGTATCTACTTCTACAGTAGAAAAGATGGTTGGGTTTTGCAGAATAGTTTTATTATTTTCTTTATTTAATTTGGTTCTATGTGATTCTTGCGAACCAAATCAAGGAACTGAAGGAATTTATGACTGTGTGCGTATACCTAAATACGATGGTTACCAATGGGCAATATGTCTGTCAAATCAGGCTTTGGAGACACAAACTTCCAGAAAAATGGATTGTAAGGGATCGTTATTTTGCTGGCTTCCGTGTGCGCAAAGTATATACCCTAATTCAAACAGAGAACACATTCCAAAAGAGTGTAAATGCGATCCTGACGAAAACGAAAGAAGAAAAAGGTCTTTATTAGCAAAAGGGAGTGAATCAAAAGTTAATATACCAACTGCGTGTTATGTACCGACATGGAAAAACAGTTGTAACTGGTATTCTAAATGTCTTGAGGCCCATTCTTCCTGCGAAGGAAGTGATTATAATTACGCCATTTCATATGGAGAAGCAATTTGTTCGATTTTTCAGCGACGTTATAATTCATTAACAATAGCTGGAAGAAGCTGGATCAGGTCATCGCAAAAATGTATTCAGGATTTAATGCGATCAGCTTTCATGCCAAATAACACAGAAAAGTGCAAAGACATTCGAAATCTTGCATATGAGATCCATTCTGATTGCTACATTCAAAAAGGCGAGTTTTGCAAACTTTCCGGATCTGATCAACTGACGATTTACTGGAGTATAAAGCAACTTTATGAACATGCGTTCTCTGAGAAATTTGATGAAGGGATGGCAAAATTTCGATCCTGTCTTCAAAATGATCCTAAGCAGGAGCAGAGAAAATTCATGTTTTACATTGAGAAACCCGTTAATCATTCTATAGATGAAAATACATTTGCATCAAAAATAGCTGAAAAATTCAATTTCGCTTCACATGGACTTGACTGGGATGTCAATAAAGCTTTTTCCACCAAGCATAAGAGATTTTACAAATCTCAGGAGTATCAAGTTGTACAAATGTTTCTCAGTAAAAGACAAGTAATGGTGATTAAACGAAGAAAAAGACAATCAAATCATCATCTTATCGAACTTGCTAAGGAGGGTAAATTAAGTAAGTTGTTTATGGATGAGCTTGCTGCGCTTATAACATATGGATACCGAATTGAAGATCTAAAACTTGTCGGCATTATAGTAGAAAAATATAACGGTAGGTTTTCATTTATTGTACTAAAAGCATTTTAAATTGTATGACAATCTTTTTATATTTACTTTTTCGAAAAAGAAAAATTGACGTCAGAGAGTGTCTGCAAAAGTTCCTCAAGCAAAAGGATACTAAGTAAATAGCAAAGTGTACCACGTACATGTATATATGACGTATACGGTAAACCTATTTTGTGATATGTATGTGACATACATATATATCACATGAATTAAAGGGATGAAAGACATCGCCACATGACTCAGTTTAACTACTCCATATACACTGATAATATATGTACAAAAGATGTTAAATAAACTATTATACATTAATATTATTGATGCTACACGCGTGTTGTCGGACCAGAGAACCAAACAATCAGCCTGAGGCCGTTAGAAAGAATTAATTTTCAAACAAAAATTATCTCTATCAAAAGATTGTTAGGACCATGGACAAAAAGAACGAGGGCACTTTTGATTGGCATTCGGCAGGAATCTGGGCGTAGTTCAAGAGTGAAAATTTTATCGACATGTCACATGAAATTTAAAGATTTTTTTATACGCCCGTCTTAAGACGGGACGTATTATGTTATAGGCTTCATGTCCGTCCGTCCGTCTGTCCGTCCGTCCGTCCGTCTGTCCGTCTGTCCATTCCTGTCCGGCTCATAACTTGAATACTATTAGGCCTAGGATTATCAAACTTTGTCAACTTATACTTCTTGGGTAGACGGTGTGTCGCACACAAAAAGTAGGTCGCTCTGACCTTTAATAAAGATGCTATAGCCAAATATGGAAAAATCCTGTCCGGCTCATAACTAGAAAACTATTAGACCTAGAGCTTTCAAACTTGGCAAAAGTATACATCTAAAGTAGAAGGTGTGTCGCGGCTTAATTAAAGGTCACTGTGACCTTTAATTAAAGTGATTTTTTTTAAAAAAAACTAAGTCTTTTAAATTCTAAATTTCATAAACCTAAAAAATGTAAAAATATAGTTGTATCCTTATTAAAAACGTTAAATTAAGTAAAAACTTATTTTTTCATTATATACTTTACAGCAATCTGTACCAAATGTTTATGCTTTGAGATGAATTCAGTTTGTCCCATGGGCTTAATTATCAAGCACTGGTCAAGAAGAATTTTGATAGCAGAAATTTGCATGTTAAATTAGAGAGAAATTAATGAGTTTATTGTCAGGAGCAAAGAGCATCTATAGATCTGATGCAGATGTTATCTTAATTTATCTCTTGAGAGTTGGGCAAAAAGAAATGGCCTCATAGTTGTTTGTGCTAATTAAAAGTTCGTAATGGCTAGTCCAGATAAAGATCTTTCAATAGGTGTAATGAAATTAAAACAAATTGATGTTTTAGTGTATGATTAAAACTAAATTAGTATGGTATAATATGATTAAAACTAATTATATATAGGTGTTCATTGAAAAAATATATATATATTTCAATTTTTATATATTTGCAACAAAGATCCTATAGCAAAATATGGAAAAATCCTGTCCGGCTCATAACTAGAAAACTTTTAGACCTAGAGCTTTCAAACTTGACAAAAGTATACATCTAAAGTAGAAGGTGTGTCGTGGCTTATTTCAAGGTCACTGTGACCTTTGATTAAAATGATTTTTTTTAAAAACTATGTCTTTTCAATTCTAAATTTCATAATCCTAAAAAATGTAAAAATATAGTTGTATCCTTATTAAAAAACGTTAAATTAAGTAAAAACTTATTTTTTCATTATATACTTTACAGCAATTTGAAATAAATGTTTATGCTTTGAGATGAATTCAGTTTGTCCCATGGGCTTAATTATCAAGCACTGGTCAAGAAGAATTTTGATAGCAGAAATTTGCATGTCAAATTAGAGAGAAATTAATGAGTTTATTGTCAGGAGCTAAGAGCATCTATAGATATGGTGCAGCAGTTATCTTAATTTATCTCTTGAGAGTTGGGCAAAAAGAAATGGCCTCATAGTTGTTGTGCTAATTAAGAGTTCTTGATGGCTAGTCCAGATAAAGATCATTCAATTGGTGTAATTAATTAAAACAAATTGATGTTTTAGTGTATGATTAAAACTAAATTAGTATTGTACAATATGATTAATACTAATTATACATGTGTTCATTGAAAAAAAAATTATATTTCAATTTTTATATATTTGCGACAAATTGCAGTCATGTCTCACTAGTATTATTTGTTATAATCAATCCCTATACTGTAAGTCTCTTAGAGATGTATAATAAGAAATGGAAATTAGATAATTGAAATCTTTGTCAATCTGTTAATCAAGGCTACCTGATTTTCTTGCATCCTAACCAATTTATGATTATTGAACAATATTTGACGGGCGTATCATGCTGTGGCGGGGCACTTTATTTAATTTATCGGGTTCCTGTGCAACAGGAAAGGAAAATATTTTCCCGAAAATGAGCTTTGATTTGCCAAAAAATAACTTGAAATTTGGCCAGATCAGACATTTGGTACAAAATGGTACATTTTTAAACGCTTTTTTCAGTTCTCTGGGTCTTCTGTCCATGATTTTGAAACGTTATTTGTGTGTATTTTATTTCAAAGAAACAAATACACATTTTTTAAAAATGGAGAGAAGACCCCGAGACCACGAAAAATGAACGTTTTTCCCCAAAATCCAAATGTGTGAATGTGGTGCTTCTTTGTCTTTTTTAGATCATCTAAATATGTGTAGCCGTGATAGCTCAGTAAGTAGGGCAACATGTTCTGTGCGCTCGAAGCGAAAAGTTTTTGGCTCTAGTCTAGCATGGGGCGTTAATTTTTTTTTCATGCAAACAACCATTTATTTTGTCAGTTTCGATTTATGTACCGATGTATTAAAACTTTGAATTAGATAAATTTTGGTTCGGTTTGGTTCTCGAGCAAAATAAATTCTAATCTACTTTTCTATAATGTACGTTTCTACATCTATGCAGGAAATATTTTAATTTTATTTTTTGTGTAACATAGCTATGTTATAGAACTCCCTAGGAAAAACGGACATAAATTTTACAATCTCACCAAATATTTCAGTTTTATAAAAAAAAATTCCCTTTGGACATGTTTGTTAAATCTGACCAGCTATGTTCAGCCAACCAACTCATGGATGTTTCGTACAAATGATTCCTGCAGATCACACACCAAATGCGCCCATCTTCTTTAACGCCAATAGGGAAAAATCACAATTATTAAGACGAGTTAGCTCTTCCTAAGCTTATACACTTATTTTCTGCCCTGCCGGAACCCCCTTAAGATCTTTTGGATGAAATAAACAAAATATTTTTCAAATTCATTTGGGGATATAATACAGAAAAGGTTAAAATACACTAATCGAAAGATATGATAATTGTGGTTTAAATATGCTATACACTTAGATCTACCATCTTTCATTTCATATATCAAGTTAAAATGGGTAAAGAAGTATCTGACCAAAAAGGAAGGTGCGTGACAGCATTTGCTACAATGTATTTTCAAGCTTAAAATTGTTGATTAATTTTTTTATCCCCCCCCCCGCTTGAAAAGCGGGAGGGTATATAGTAATCGTTAATTCCGTCCGTATGTACGTCTGTCCGTCCATCTGTAAACTTTTTCACATTTTCGACTTCTTCTCAAGAACCACTGGGCCAATTTTAACCACACTTGGTACAAAGCATCCTTGGGTAAAGGAAAATTTAAATTGTGAAAATGAAGGGCCATGTCCCCTCACAAGAGAAGATAATCGAGAAAAGACAAAAATAAGGTGGGGTCATTAAAAAATCTGCTTCTCAAGAAGCACTGGGCCAGTAAAGCTGAAACGTATGTGGAAGCATCCTGGGCAGTGTAGATTCTAAATTGTTCAAATCATGACCCCCGGGGGAAGGGCGGGACCACAATAGGGAATCAAAGCTTTACATAGAAATTTACAGGAAGAAACTTTGAAAATCTTCTTCCCCAGAACCACTGAACCAGAAAAGCTGACAATTATGTTGAAGCATCCTGGGGTAGTGTAAATTCTAAATTATCCAAATCATGACCCCCGGGGGATGGGTGGGGCCACAATGGGGCATCAAAGTTTTACATAGAAATTTATAGGAAAATCTTTGATTCCCCATTGTGGCCCCACACAATCCCCGAGTGTAATGATTTGAACAATCTAGAATCTACACTACCCCAGGGTGGCTTCCACATAAGTTTCAGCCTTTCTGGCCCAGTAGTTCTGGAGATGAAGAATTTTCCTATATATTTCTATGTAAAACTTTGATTCCCCATTGTGGCCCCATCCTACCCCCAGGGGTCATGATTTGAACAATTTAGAATTTACACTACCCCAAGATGCTTTCACATAAGTTTCAGCTTTTCTGGCACAGTGGTTCTTGAGAAGATGATTTTCAATGATTTTTCCTATATATATTTCTATGTAAAACATTGATTCCCCATCGTAGACCCGCCCTACCCCCGGGGGTCATGATTTGGATAATTTAGAATCTACACTATCCCAGGATGCTTCCACATACGTTTCAGCTTTTCTAGCCCAGTGGTTCTTGAGAAGAAGATTTTCAAAGATTTTGACTGCTCCGGGTACCTCTACTATTGACGCATTTATATACCATTGTAGAGAAAATATATGATATTTGTACAATATTTCTTGCTTTTATTAATTCTTAGTGTATGTCAAACGTACATGCACATTTTCATCGAAAGACGTTCATTAGAAAGCAAATTATACACTATGTCTCAATAATTTTCGAACAGCCCTCGTAGGGGTGATCTTGATGAAACTTAATTGATTAAAAACTCTTGGCGTGAAGTCAATAATTTAAATCTTCTGGATTCATACTAGTACCATGGAAACGGGCGAAAAGTAAAAATTCTTTAATTTCTATTTTTCTCGGTAATTACGCATGCAATATTTTTGAATTTTAAGGTCATCTGAGTAACTCGGGTGACCTATTGCTATCCGTTTTCGTCCGTCGACGTGTGCCGTGCGTCGTGTGTTAACATTTGAACATTTTCAGCTTCTTCTATTTCAACCAAATCCTGTATACAGCATCTATGGGTGAAGGGGAACAAAAATTGTGAATTTTATGGTCCCTGCCCCCTGGGGTCTGAGGGGTGGGGCCAAAACCACTAAAATTATTGTAATCTTTAAAAATCTTCTTCTTTACTGCTGGACATCAAGCAGGCAAACTATTGGCATGAATGTAATGAGCATTGAGTCCTCTATCAAAATTGTGAAATTCATGGCCCCAGGGTCAGGGGTTCTAGTGCTAGGGGCGGTGCTATATAAATTATACAGTGAAAATGCATGATTTCTTTGAAAATCTTCTTTTCTGCCTCTGGGTAACAAATAAACTAACTAAGTACTACATAGTTATGATGACCAAGAGTGCCTCTTCTAAAATTGTAAATTTGGTGGCCCCAGGGTGAGGGGTTCTGGTGTTAAGGCGGGGCTCTATTGATTATATTGTGAAAATGCATTAATTCTTTGAAAATCTTCTTCTCTCCTCCTGGGTATTAAATAAACTAACCAAGCACATAGTTATGATGAGCAAGAGTGCCTATTCCAATATTGTGAATTTTTGAAAATCTTTTTCTCTGTTTCTGGGTATTAAATAAACTAACTAGGTACATAGTTATGATGACCAAGAGTGCCTCTTATAAAAATTGTGAATTTTGTGGCCCCAGGAAGAGGGGTTCTGGTGTCAAGGCGGGGCTCTACTGATTATATTGTGAAAATGCATTAATTCTTTGAAAATCTTCTTCTCTGCTCCTGGGTATTAAATAAACTAACTAGGTACATAGTTATGATGAGCAAGAGTGCCTCTTCCAAAATTGTGATTTTATGGCCCCAGGGTCAGGGGTTCTGGTAATAGGGCGGGGCTCTATTGATTATATAGTGAAAATAATTTCTTGAAAATCTTTCCTTTGTAGACTTGGCAACGTTGGAGTGGACACGTATGTTTTACAGCGGTTTTTTTCTGCTTGATATTTCAAGAACACTTCACATTTTATGTTTATCTTGTACACTTTTTTCCTCACATAGGATGCGATTGGCAACCTTTCTAGTAAACGTTGAAGGTACTTGGACACAGATCTGAAGTTAATATTTTCTCATTTTTTCTACATAATATCACGAATTATATATTTTAATAGCATTTCACACAAAAATTAATTAAATATCTTATTTTATTTAAAAGTTATTAAAACTTTTTTTTGGCGGGTTTGATTGACATATCCTTGCACATTCACAAATTTTAACTTTATTCTTAATCCTTAGGAAAAGTGGCAATCCTGATGTGTAATAATGAAAAATATTAATACTTAAATCAAGAGGAATAATTTTATTCAGAGTAGAAATGTTAGAAAGCTGAACTACTTCACAAGTATCGTCATTCCGTTGTGTACAGATTTTTGCGAATCGATCACACTCGTGTTATGTACACAGGTTTTTGTAAACGTGTTATTGTTGGTGTTTGCGATTCATCGGGTGCGTTAAATCGCCAAAGTCTGTTCACCACATCTGCACGAATTGGCAATATATTGTGTGTTTGTTTTGCTTTAGTACTTGTCTACTCTGAATTTTTCTGGATTATAGTATTAATATTTTTCATTTATACAAAAACCCGCCAGAAAATATTAACTTCAAATCTGTGTCCAAGTACCTTTAATATTTTTGTTTTATTCATTATTTAAATGTATATCACTGTCGCCATTTTGCACGAGAAAGGTTAGAACAATAAATATCATGCCTAATGCATCTTGCACAGCATTTTGAAAGACATACTATAGACGAAAATATTTTTTCATGAAATAGAACTGTGTCAAAAATCTTACTATTGCTTCAACATCCAAGACAATCATTTTGTTTCAAATAAATTCTTGGCAACTAAAGAACAGACCAAAAATTAATCAAAATGAGTGAAGACAAAACTAAATAAAGCCTTATGTCATTAGTTTAAAGTCACAGTATATCAAGGAAAACAATTTAATCCTGCATGTTATATACATGTTTATCGTTTCTAATAAATTTCTTGGCAACCTCTCTCTCTTTCTCAAATTTAAGCTGCATGTTTAATATATAGATACTTATAAATTTCTTGCCATTCTCTCTCTCTCTCTCTGAAAATATACACATCAACGCACTTTTTAAACACACATGGTTTTTCGAACAAATTAAGGTCACATTGTTATTATGCAAAATTGTGTAACGTGACAACAAAATATACATGTATTTTAAAAGTGATTTATTACTTAATAATGATCCTATTCCAAAACTTTAATTATAATTCATACATAATAGTTGGTACGATTTTTATATGCTCTTGGATGATAGATTATGGCAGTTCCCAGATGGTTTTTTTCATGGTTTCTCGTCAAATGCAGCCGTCTTTGTATCAGTTCATTTTATAAAGCATAACTTTGCCTTGCCTAAATACAGGAACAGTGCAGTGCATGTAACTTCTGTGTTTTCTGTACAATAATATGAAACTGAAGCGGGAGATCTGTTCGACTGCTTTCTATGTTAAAAAGATGGCATTTTTTCAGTTTAACTTTCTGAAATCTAGCATCATAAAAGATGCCTTCCAATGCAAAAATTTCTGATCATATATGTAAAAGATTTTTCTTTTCAAAAGTAACAATTTTTTTTATGTTGAAAGAAAGACAATACTTTATTATCCTATCTTTTGACATCATTTCTTTTTGCAGTTTTGTCATTTTTCTGCGCTGCATTTCGACAAAACCAAGACAAGTACGGAAAATGTGCAAAGTATTAAGAAAAATACTCATCTGTAAGAAGACAATTTGAACATTTCAACTAAAAAGTATCAAAGAAAGTTCGATTAATGAATTTTTGAATACCTATGGTAGACTCATAAAACATGTTAAATCGTGCAATTCATAAACACACTCCCTTATAAAAATCTAGTTTTAAAACATAAGATAATGATTGTAGAGAATATGCACCTTTAACATGAAATATTTAATAATATAAGGGTCATGTCTCGTACTGAAACTCGATCATTTGCAGTTTGATTGCAAGAACAATGTGACCTTATGAACTAGGAACTCTAACTCTTAATTCCCGCCTACATTTTGCACCCATTACATTCAATATAAATGGCAATTTGGCCGTTAAATCTTTGTTTAATACAAAGAATAGTTCTATGGTAATTGATAAGTCATTTTAATTCCAGCGCTAGATAGTAAATTATCATTAATTCCATCTCTTGAAAAAAGGGGGTAGACGATATTTTCTAGTGAAATCGAACTCTCAAGAATCATCATATTTTTAAATAATCTTAAATTTGATAAAATGTATCTCATATCTTTTCTGATGTTTTACGCAAATAAATAAAACATATATAAATTAATAAAGTACAATTATTTAGTTGTAGATAGCATTAAAATTGGTGAAAAATCAGCATTTTTTCGTTTTTTGTCTATAAACATATGTCCCCCCCCCCCGGGTTCCCCAGAAAGCGGTGGCATAAATTTGTAAAATGACAGTCCATATTACCTGTAAAAAGGAATTTTTGTTTCAAGGGGGGATGTTTAAAAAATATTTTCCGTTGATTTCTATAGTGAAAACTCAAGTTTTACCAAAATTATTGAGTTATCTCTCTTTGGTATCCCAAATAAGTAACGTTTTATGAAAATTCATATAAATATCTGTAAAAATTTTGAAAAATCATTCGAATATGTTAACTTTTGAGAATTGACTTACAGGTAGGCGGGAAAACAATACTATCGTTCGTAGTTCTTTGTGCAGAAAACCATGTGAGTTTAAAAAATGCATTGAGCTGCACATCATGACGGGTATATTTCATTGCACTTCCATAAAGGCCCTTTCACAATTGGCGCACGAGCAGAAGCGACAAAATATTCGTGCGACCGAATATTTTGTTTATGATCGTAAACTGTTGCCAAAATAATCGCATATGTAAAAAGTGTTCGTACGAAATTCGCACGATCTAAAGCGACTGTTGTGCAATAAATCTTGCGATATATCTTGCGTCTATATGCGACTGTTGTAGAATGAAAGCGAGTGTTGTAAGATAATGCGATAGGATTGCACGACTGATCAGGTAATCGGACGATTGAACGTGCGACAATACGACTGCTCGTGCGCTCATGCATTCCATAGTACGAATGTTCGTGCGAGTCTGAGGGCCGGGTATATATACCACCCGTTTCCGACGCTCTTCAGTTGACATAGCTAAGATGCTTATAGTTATACACGGTATAATATATACATGTTGCAAAGCATGGCAATTGAAGGTGATAAATCAAGCAATGGTAGTAAAACGTTGCAAGATTACATGAGACATGTTGAGCAACAGTCTCATGGTCGCAAAACACACGCAAAGACAGCTGCGATTAATCTTACGATCTTTAAAAATCGTGCATCAGTCTTATGAGTACATAAAACGTTGTAAAACGATCGTACTATTATTCGTGCGTTGAATTGCGATATTTTGGATCGCATTTGGTCGCGTCTGAATAGTGTGCATGTTGACTTTTTTGAGGAGGCCTGATGCGACCACTAAAACACATGCAATGAATGCGAGACATCGTGCAACGTATGCGATAGCTCGTGCGAAGCTAAAATTTTCCCATCGCAAAGTGTTGTAAAGTGCTCGTGCGCCAATTGTGAAAGGGCCTTTACAAATGTAGAGTCGCGAAGTAAGGAGTCAATCCTTACGTCGGGGTTCGAATCCCACTGTGGGACGTGGAGGCCGGTCCTTCGGATGAGAATGTATAAACCGAGGTCCTGTGTCGAAGTAAGTGCTGGCACGAAAAAGACCCCTAACTACCAAATGGCTCTGAGTGTAGAGTATAGGACAAAATTTGAAGCTTTCCACCGGCAAGTGGTGGCGTCTCTATATGGGTGAAAAATTTTCGAGAGGGACGTTAATCAGTATACAATCAATCAATCAGTCCATTACAATTGAAGAAAAATCAAAAAAAAAAATGCAAAAATGACCCATTCCAGGATTCGAACCCATGCTCTGAAAAAAAGTATTGGATAAGAAGTCCATCAGCATATCCACTAGACCGTTTCGGTCACGATGATACTTCATAGTTATATTTGATGTTCACATTTTACGAGGGGTGAATAAAAAGTTCGCAAACCATCTCTACAAAATATCTACAAAACCACAATTCAGATTAGAATGAAATTTGATACAAACATAGCCATACACAATTTCTATAAATAGCATATGCTGAATAAAGTTTTTCTTCTCATATTGTGAAACGTCACAAAGTGAAAATGACGTCACTATTTAGGTCACTTGTGACGAAAAATTGTTGTCTCTGTCGAACTCGTTCAACAAACGGCTGTACAATTTATTGAATATCTTAGAAATCCCTCTACAGAATCATATAATAATTTGTACACAGTTTATTGAGATAAATGAGTTCCTATAAATTCAATTAATGATTGGATGAATCGTTTTAGTGAAGGAAGACTGATGGTTAAAAATGATACTTGTCATCTTACCCAGTGAAAGCAAGTTTGAAAAGATATGTATTTTTAATTAAGCAATTTACTATCAAAGACCTCCAATTAGCTCTTTGAAAAATAGCTAAATATTTGAACAATAATATAAGTATTAAATACCTAGGATATGGTTTACTTTAGATTTTAAACATATCAGATATGATAAAAAGGACGCACCCATTCTCTATCCACCTTGAATAAAGGTCTCCTGAGACAGAAGATTTGTGTTTTAATGGTCGCCATGCTTATTTTTGGAAAGGATATTATTATCCACCCATCCTGTTGAACTGTTCTTGTCATAAAAATTAACTCCCATGGAAAGAAATATAAAAGTCATAAAAATCTTTCAACTTTTGTGACAGAACGCTACGGAGGGGATCACGTGACCACCAATATCACGTGATTCGTTCATGCGCAGAACGGTGATTGATTAAAATGGTTCATTAAAATCGGGGAGGATTAGTTTAAAATATAATCAACATTAAAAACAAATATTATTTCTTGTATGGTAGTTATTCAATTAGTTTGCGAACTTTTTGATCACCCCTCGTACATTTCGTATGGAGAATAATATGTATTTAATTTTCGTGATTTTCAAAGAAATGCTTCTTTGAAACAAAAATTGAAAATGGCAGTTTTGAAGAAAATTGATGCCTATTTGTGTCAAAATTATTCTGTTTCAAGAAGGCGTTTTTCAAAATAATAGAGATTCCTTATTTAAAAAACGGAAAAATTGGTATATTTAGCTGTGAGACTAATTAGGGCCCCGCAAGAATTTGCGGGTGCCCTATAGTAATCATTTGTGCAGTGTGTTCCCGTTTTGCACGCATTTGATATTTAGGTATAAACAATAGGTGTTAAACGTGTTTTGATAGCAATTATAGTCTGATTTCTGGTTTGGATTTACCTGGATTTACCTATGAATACCTGATTTAGCTTAATGTATTCTTAAGAAGTTTAATACAATTTTATAAGCATTTTATCAAAATTCTATATATATTTATGGTAAAATATTTGATTTTATTAAATAAAATATTAATATTTATTTTATTTTATCTATTAATTATGTCCAATTTCTTAAAAAAAGAACACTTTTCAATCTTGATAAAATTCTAAATTAAGTAAAGATATAACAGATAATAAAGAAAATAGAGAATAACAATTTATGCTCATGAAATATATCAATAAATAAATATCAAATACATTAATTTTGTATTTATTCTCACTTATTTTTTTTCACTATAAGTTTACCTTTCACATACTTACTAAGTATGGTATAGACTATAGCAATTAAGTAATTATCTCACCTGGTCAAATTCCAGTTTTTTCACACATTTTTTTAATAACCTGTAATTCAAATGTATGCAAAACGGGAACAAACCATTTGTGCCCAATCCCATTGTATATGTATATTACAATCAAATATGTTCAGTTCAGTAATCATTCTGTCTGTCTGTCTATCCGTCTGTCTGTCCGTCTAGATCTGTCATTCTTTTGTCTACAAATTTACTGTTTTTTCCTATTGGTATAGTGCTTTGTAGGCAGAAAGACATATTTTGATGCTAAGTTTGGTTCTCTATGTCTTCTGGTTTGGAGCCGGGGTGGTGGGGTAGATTCCTTAAATATGCATATGAATGAATGGACAAAGAGAGATAACTGTTGAGAGTGTCCCTATCATAAACTATGAAAGTGGTGCAAGAATCTCGTGGGATTATTTAACCTTCCACTAGATGAAAATCCTAAGCATTATCTTTATCTGTCACATTAAGATTAATCGCTGTAGCACCTCTGTCTGTAAATGAAGTTTGTTTTGAAGTTAAGCTCAATTTTGAATAATGTTGATTTAAATATTGTTTATACTTTATTTTGGTTAAAATTCCACACAAAATGAGTTATGATTTTATTTTATATCTATATATATAGATATTAAGATATCCTTTATTATTATTATTATTATTATTATTATTAATTTTTAAATTATTTATTTTTTGTTGCTGCCTTAATGTTGTCAAGTTAATTTTAACAGGTTATCAGATAATAACCCCATTCTGTCTATAATTGAAAAAAAAGTTCTTATTGTAAATTAAAAGAAAAGGATGAAAGAGCAGTAAAATTAATCCCCTGGGATTAATTATCTTGTTGCAGAAAATTTAGAGGCTTATCTTTATCTGCCACATGAAAATTAATGAACACCTTAATGTCTGCAACTGATGTTTGTTCTGAAGTTGAGGTCTACCCTGGGTGATATTTGCATTCACTGAAGGCTAGCATTTTATAAAACACCTGCTTAAAACTTTTTTAAATACACATTTAATTGAGTTATCATAAGACATGAGATTTTCCCTCTTTTATGTAAATACAAGGTCACTATTTACAGGTTTTTGGACATTCAGGAATTATCTTGAAATAAAAAAAAATACAGTTGTTGCTTTAATTTTCTTCATATAATTTTAAAAAAAAATTGATCAAGTAAAGTTCTTATTTCGTAAGCCGCACTCTTATATCTCTACCCTTCAGCGAGGGCCTTGCAGACTGGCCAGTTTTCTAGTTTACATTTCATTTAATGGCAAATCGGAAGTCAATACACAACTTCCAAATATTGTTTCACATTGTGCTTTATATACTGTTGCATTTGAAAAAAAATAGTATATGTCCGTTACTGTAACATAAAATTCTTTTTTTCATCTGCTACACATTTAGGAAAAAAACAAAGGAACTGCAACACCCTCTTTTACAACTTTCCACAACAAACTGCCGAGAAATGAAGAAAATTTCAAGAAGTCACTGTTTACTGTTTCACTGTTTTTTGCCTGAAAATCATATATTTTTACCAATATTTATCCACTGAATTCAAATTTTGAGATGTCTTCGGTCTTATAACACACCTGTCCGTGCCGACAAATTGAATACCGGGCGTTAGGGTGGTACGAAAATTTGTCAGCACTCCATGTGTCCCCAACTTTTCCTTTCATCATCTTAAACCACTCGGTAGTTGTGACTGATCAGTACTTAAGGTTTGATTCTTCTCATATTTCTTGTATTTAAAAAACTGATGAAATTTTCAGAGAATCAAGAAGACAATATCAGTAAGTGATAGTAGCAGTGAGATTAAATTTGACCGTTTTATATTAGAGGCAAGTCAGGTCAAGGTTATCATCTTTTTCCTTGACATAATGAATAAAGAAATAATGTTGCCAATCAAGTGATGCCTACTTTTTTTTCAAACGTTTAGAGATTGTTCTTTTTGCATAAACAGATAATACTATATCGGGTCTATAGCATGATGTTACCAAATTTACACAAATAATTTAACTAACCTGGATATTGGCTTATCCGAATTTTCTCTGTTTTTGTTAATTTTTTAGGATATATTAGTTATTTTTTTATTAATCCTATATTTAACTTTTTCTTATTTTCACATAATATAAAGTACTAGTAGTCTTATAAATGTACAAAATGATATAAAAACAAAATGTTTTGATCGTTTAGTAAGAGAGAAAATAAACTTTTTATGGATTTTTGGCTCAAATATGTACTTTGATTGGAAGCAATTAAAAGCTACATAGTTTTAGTTTGTTTGCAAAATCATATTTTGAAACTTTAGTCCCTTATCATTAATTTAACCAACATTTGAAAATAAAAAAAATCAAAGAAAAGTCTTTGATTGTGTTTAAATTATAACTTAATTCTTTGTTCTATTATAATTTTGAGAGGCAGAAAAGGGGATATTATCATACGCCACCATTCCGCCAAAAATATAATCCCTACTAGTTTTCAAACGCAGTTTACCATTTCTATTTAAAGTTGTACAATTGTGATGAGGAAAGATTGATTGATTGTATACTGTTTAACGTCCCTCTCCAGAATATTTCGCTGATATGGAGATATCACCATTGCTGGTGAAGGGCTGCAAATTTAGACCTATGCTCGGCACTTACGGCCTTTGAGCAGGGAGGGATCTTTATCGTGCCACACCTGCTGTGACACGGGGCCTCGATTTATACGGTCTCATCCGAAGGACCGCCCCATTTAGTCGCCTTTTACGACAAGCAAGGGGGAACTGAGGACCTATTCTAACCCGGATCCCCACGGGGCGTGATGAGGAAAGAAAAATATGGTCTTTTAAATCCCTTACACCTAAATATACTTTGAATGTTTCATCTAGTCAGAGACCAGAGAAGAATCCTACCTTTAGTAGTAAAAAGTTTTATTTAAGAAAATGTTTTAATACCTATTTAGATTTTAAATACCCCAAATATGTTACTTTTTTCAGTGCAAAACAGTCATACAATAATTCTCGCGCCGTAATTTGCAAGATTTGTTCAATGATAAATATTATGCAAGCTATTTTATGTGACATTAGATTATATTTATTGATGTGGTTACATCTGATAAAATATGACAGTTAAAATAATTAATTAAAGAGTTAAAATTTCATTGTATCGTAGCTCAGTAAGATGCACACCGACACACTATTTTCTCTGCGATTTTTAGTCATATGTAAGAACTTATCCAAAACATACTTCTCAAAAAATCCTAGATGGAACAAATTTCACGAGTGACATACATGTACCTTGAAGGCTACATTACAATGTACAATTTTGATAGATACCTATATGAACATTCCATATTATAAGTATATATAATTATTAAGATTAATATAGGGTTAAAATTAAAATAAGGATGAAAAGTTTACATTCAAGATTAAAAAATAATAATTACACTCCCATATGAAAAAATACTATCAGAATTCAATTGGAGTATTCAGTTGACTACTAGTTGACAGTCAACTGACCATCAATTGACCATTAGTTGAATTTTTGCCATGCAAATGAGGGAGCGATCAACTCATTTGCATAGAGTGGACCACTGTTGAATGCTCCTATAAATTCTTTGCAGTTGACCGCTAGTTGAATACTCCTCTCTTTCCTTTACAGTTGACCGCTAGTTGAATACTCCTCTATTTCCTTTATAGTTGACCGCTAGTTGAATACTCCACTATTTTCTTTGCAGTTGACCGCTAGTTGAATACTCCTCTATTTCCTTTGCAGTTGACCGCTAGTTGATTACTCCTCTATTTCCTTTGCAGTTGACCGCTAGTTGATTACTCCACTATTTCCTTTGCAGTTGACCGTTAGTTGAATACTCCATTAGTCAGTTCACGTAGGTTGCTTTCATTAAATATTTGAAAAAAAATGGAGGGAGATTTGAAATTTAAGACAAGCAGTGTTCTTGAAAATATGAAAATCAAACCAATAGAGTTTCTAAATTGACATAAATGTACTTGTAAATCTAAATGCATTATAAATGAATTGAGCTGGCACACTGTCATAAGTTGTTACAGTCTTTCTTCATTTTCTTGGCAGAAAAGGTTATATATAGAATTAGTCTAAAGCAATTGTATATTTTTACAACACAACAAGAAACACAATAAGACACTTGATGCATAACAGGTTTTCAGAATTCTTTCAATATTTAAAAAAGTACACAAAAAGGGACCTATACTGGCTACATTGTTTTGCATTCCTATTATCTGTTTAAAAATAACAAGTTTAGTAAAAACAAATCTTTAAATTTTATATACTTACAATAGTACATGAGATATTTCACACGCTGAATCATCACGAAGACAATAATAATGTTTCAAATCAAAATTCCCATCTTCTACAGAAAACACACATGTACTGATTCAAATCTTGGTTGTTGTAATTATGGTATAACAAACCCGATCTATGATAATGTAATTTTGAACCCAACATAAATTTAGCGTGGGAAAAATTTTCTAACAAGTCGGAGTGTTCAACTAGTGGTCAACTCTTGTTCTGCATGAAATTTTAAAGTATGAGCATTCAACTAATGGTCAACTGGCCGTTTTATGCAAATCAGTTGATCGCTTTTCAGAAAAGCATTCAACTCCGAGTGGTCAACTGTTTTCGCATTTACAGTTGACGACTAGTTGACGGTTCGTTGACGGCTAGTTGAGGGTCAACTACACATTTTCGTATGGGCTTACATGTAAATTCAATAAATTTAGAGACAGAAGCACATGCACATGGTTCACATATTGCAGTTCTTTGTTATTATTTTTAAAGAAAAGCAGCTTGTTTTCATCATTATTTCATTAACATTGTCCAGACAGAGCAAGTAGTCCTTTATGGGTGTAGTTCTTTAAAGTAATCATTCAATCAATCGTATCTTTTTTTTTATTTTAATGTCTTCTGTTTAAAGGTTATCCTTTTTTAAATTTTAGTTTCGTGTAGCCACTCCAGAGCTTACGGTCTGTTTATCAGGTCAATCCTCCTTAAAGATACGTTTTCGGCCTCGGAATGTGGAACTCTGAGTGAATGCACATCTGGTGTAGAATTGGACGAAAAAGCTAGTTCAACGAACACGATGGGATACTACGCAGAAAACACTGACAGTTCGTCGAATAGAATGTATTATCTGAAGACGAATGAACCGACGATTATCGACCTTTTACTAGAACATGTACAAATTTGCACAGATAATTCAAAAAAATCAAAAAAGAAAAACCAAGTGGATATTTGTCAATTGCTAAAAAAAAGTTCAAAAGTTTTTTGTCAATTGTTCCAGACAATTTTCAAGGAAACAATGTTCATGGCCAGTCTACAAACCGCTCTAGGCTTTAAGATTGAATGTGCTTTTTAAACGCAAAGTGAAAAGAAATTTAGAAAAATATATATTTACATACATTAATCATAGTACACATCTTTTGTTTGCTAGATTTATCTGCATGATTCATAGCTTTATGTACATTGTATTACTAAACAAGAGGCTCATGGGTCACATCGCTCACCTGAGCAACATGGCTAGGAAAAAGCAAATTTCTGTTCAGTATTAAAAATTTAATTATATAAGTGGTCTCGACATACCCCTAAAAGGAGAGGGGGTTATGATTTGAAATGTGAACCCACACTAAATAACAACGCTTATATATTTCTTGGACTAACTCACTGTGTTTTTTTTCTACAAATTTAAATTCCATCGTTACCCCACCCTATCTCCGGTGATCATGATTTGAACACACTTGAATTAACACCACCTGATGAAACTTCCTTATAGATATGACCAATCATGGCTTTGCTGTTCTTGAGAAGAATATTTTAAAGAATTTTTTCTATGTAATCCTCAGTATAACTTAGACCCAACCTTAACTGTCGCCCACCCTACACATGGTCATAATTTCAAAAACTTGAATAAAGACTACCTGAAGATGATTACATATGATTTTTATTTTTCGTGGAACACTGGTTCTCGAGAAGATGATTGTTAAAAGATGCAATTATTTTTCACTAATTTGTAATTATCTTCCCTTGGAAACCCTGTAGCAAATTTTATTGAAATTTATGGCCCAAGGGTTCAGGAGAAAAAGACGAAATTGTGAAAAGTTAACTACTGCGACAACGACGACAAACAGCGGTTAAAATTCAATCAGAAAAACTCATTTGGGACTCGGCTCTGGTGAGCATAAACTAACAGAACAAATGTTATAGCATAAAAATCACTTTCTTATTTGACATTCGTTCAATATTCTCAATCGGTCACCCTATTTTCTCATTCATCTTCTAAAAAATGTAGGGTAGAATAAAGCAGTCTTCATACACAATACGAGATTGAACTAAATATTGAATAAAAGCTATTGTTTGTTGGCCTTCTTGTTGACCTTTTTTTTTTTTTGAAAAGAAAAAGTTATCATCTACCTACCGACCCTTTATTTTTACCCTGATTTGGGGAAGGGCGAGCAAACTGTTTTTGAAAAAATGGTCTTAAGTTTTCATTTATTTACTTGTCAGGGATTGTTAACGCATGTTGTTAATATTCTGAATCACAAAAGGGTCCAGTCTTTTATTCCACCATATTTCAAGTTAAAGACTACACCTTGTATTTCCTACAAATAAACATCGACCATTTCTTCCAAACTTTTCATTTCTTCCAAACTTTTTAATTACAAAAACCTTTACATGGCCTGGATACCGACTATCTGAAACATAATCCTCCTTCGTGTTCATGCTCTTCTTTGTCCTATAACTATAGTCCTGCTGGACACGTTATTACAGGTGACGTAAATACAGTTCGTAATGAGGACCTTAGATCACTTATTTTAAAAGGTCCTAAATATAGGGAACCCAGATCCTTCAACTGGCATCGGAATTTCATAAATATTATGGATTCTGTGGAAAATTATGCCAGACGATGGGCAAGATATGAAAAAGAAGACATTGACACCTTGTCAGAATGGATTAAATGTATCAGATCCATGTTAAAATCCCGTATTAAAAGATTGAGGGGCAATATGAAAATCATATATCCTTCTGTGTTCAATAAACAAGAAGTGAAAAAGGAGTTAGATAGATTACACGATTAGTACGTACTGGTTCCTGTCGACAAAGCAGGTAACAACATTGTCTTCGTTTGTAAAGCTCATTATATAAATTGCATTCTAGAAGAACTTGGATTTAATTCTACACTTGGTAATCCTACTTATACTTCCCTTTCTAAGGAAGAAATTCTTCAAAATCACCTGTCAGTTTTGAATACTTTCAATATTCCACAGAGCCAAAATGAATTTGAACTAACTTATATACATTGGATTCCAAAACTTCATAAGAATCCTTACAAATAAAGATACATTGCAGGTTCCAATAAATGTTCAACCAAACCTCTTTCGTTACTTCTTACTAAGTTATTGACAGTAGTGAAGGAAAAACTTCAAGGGTACTGTGCAGCTATATTCAAGAAGTGGTGTGAATCAGATGTAGATACTAAAAGATTCTAAAGAACTCTTGGACACTTTGAAATCACAAGGCTTTACAAAAATCAGCAGCTTAAATATTTAAGATTTTTCAACTTTATACACAACAATTCCCCACGACAAATTAAAATCAAGGCTTTTTGATATCATTGACAGCTGCTTCTTCAATAAAAATGGAACTCGTAAATTTATTTACCTCGTTATTGGTCATTTGCAAAATTATTTTCTTAAAACAGATTCTGATTGCACACATAAGTACTCTGAAATTGACATCAAGAAGATACTTGAGTTTCTGATTTACAAAATCTATGTGTTTTTTGGAGACCAGGTATTCCAACAGTCTATTGGAATTCCCATGGGTACAAATTGCGCTCCGTTATTAGCAGACTTATTTTTATATTCATATGAAGCAGAATTTATGGAAAATCTTATGCTTGAAAAGAAGAAAACACTTGCTGTGGCCTTCAACTCGACATTTAGATATATCGACGACGTATTGTCAATTAATAATGGTAATTTCCATTCCTACGTCGATACGATATATCCCGGTGAGCTTGAGATAAAAGATACCACAGAGTCCGACACTTATGTTTCATACTTGGATATTTTACTTGAAAAAGACACTAATGGTAATCTAACAACCAAGCTATATGATAAACATGATGACTTTAACTTTTCCCTTAACTTCCCTTACTTATGCAGCAATATACCTTCATCACCTGCATACCGAGTATATATATCTCAGTTGATTCGATACGCAAGAGCATGTTCTACGTATGAACAATTTCTAAAACGAGGTAAATTACTGACAAGCAAGTTGACGAAACAGGAATATCAGCAATCTCGTCATCATTTCATAAGTTCTATGGTGGATACAATGACCTCGTCAGCAAATACAGTTTATCATAGAGTCAAATGCTGACTGACGTTTTTCATACTTATTGGTAGTCCATTATTTATACACTGAATTGACGACGGGTTTTTTCCGTTATTTTCCGATCTTAACAAGGAACACACAGCGGGTGTGACCAGTCGGCTGGGGATGCTCACTCCTCCATGGCACCTGACCCCACCTCTGATGTTTCGGGGATCCGTGTTTGCTCTGCTCCTATTCTGTATTGTTTTATGGACTTTGAGATTGTATACTTTTCGTTATCTCCATGTCCTTCTTGTACATGAAGTATTTTTCCATACTTCTCCCTCTCCCTTCAAGATGGATGTCTTTCAAGAGGTTGTTGCAGAGAAAATCAGGCAAGGTTGAATGATAATGAATTCTGCCCATTTCATAAATAAAATCGGTATTATGTGATTTAATATTGACTTTATAAAACGGGTTGAAATGGCATACGGTATTGTGCCATATGTTTATGAACAAACGTCGGCGACGTCACGTAAACGGACATGAACAGATAAGGAAATGTTAAAACCATTATAAAACACTGGCTTTTGAAAATAAATAATAAAACTTACCTAATATTTTGTTACACTGCCCTCGGCACTGACTACTTTAAGCAGGCGTCTAGGAATTGAATAGAAATGAAGACGTTGACACTTTGTCAGAATTAATTAAATGTATCAGATCCATATGAAAATCGCATATTAAAAGATTGAGGGACAATATGAAAACTATCTATCCTTCTGTATTTAATAATCCATATGTGAAAAAAGAACAAGATAAATTATACATGCATGATCAGTACGTACTGGTCCTTAATGACAAAGCAGGTAACAACATGTCTTTGTTTGTAAGACTCAGTATATAAATTGTATTTTAGAAGAACTCGAACATAATTCTACAACGCATGTGGTAATCCAACTTATACTCATAGTTCCCTTTCTACGGAGGAAATTCTTCAAAAATCATATGTCAGCTTTGAATATTTTTAATATTCCCTAATGTAGATTTTCAGCAACTTCCATGGAATTCCAAAGCATATTCCATGGAATTCCATGGATTTTTTTGTTCCGCAGAATTCTTGGAAATTCTCTGGAGTATTGAGACGGAACTTTTTCCGGAACGGTATGGAATTTTAAATCTAGCCTTGAAAAGAGCGCAACAATGCCAGAATAGAAATTTGCGGAGGAAATCCATGGAATTCGAGATTATTTGTAAATCCAAAGAATTCCATGGAAATCCGTGGAATTCCAGGAAGATACAATGAAAACTGTATTAGTGTTAAATAATTACAAAAAAAATTGATAACATCACAATTTTTCATACATCAAATCTCTATTTGCAAAATAAAAACATAGGTAATGAGAGATTACAGAGCTCACCCAACGAATGTTTTCTTTAAGTAAGGCAAAGTCACACAATTAACCAACACAAAGTGTACATTCCAAAAATGAAAATATTTAAGCAATTTTGATCTGATACTTTGAAATAGACCTACATACAAAATTTAAAGTAGTTTTTCTTCCTCAAAATGTAATCAAAATCCAGCATCTGAAGTAAATTTGAGAGTTTTCATCTCTTGATGCAACATTTGTGCAAGTTTGGTTTATACAGTGTTATATAAGCCTCATAGTTCTTTGATAATAGACTGCACCCATAACTTTTACCTGGTCTATTATCTGAAAAATATATGTCAAATTCAGCTTCCGGAGCAAGTCCAATAGTGTGCATCCTAAGATGTATCGTCCATGCAATTTTGCTCATTATAGGCCTCATAGTTAATTGGAAATGAAACATGCATCAAAAACTAACATTTTCACTCATCCACAAAAAGTAGGTCAGATTCAGCATCCGAAGCAAGCCTGGTAGTATGCATCCTTAGATGTATCGTCCATGCAAGTTTGATCATTAAAGAACTCATAGTTACTTGGAAATGAATCACTCACGAAACTTTAACCTATTCACTCAACCAGAAAATGTTGGTCAGATTCATCATTTGAAGCAAGCCTGGTAGTATGCACCCTTAGATGTATAATCCATGCAAGTTTGGTCAACATAGGGCTTATGGTTACTCGGAATTGAAACCTGCACCAAATACTTTAACCTGTTCACTCAACTGGAAAATGTACGTCAGATTCAGCATCCAAAGCAAGCCTGGTAGTATGCATCCTTAGATGTATCGTCCATGCAAGTTTGGTCATTAAAGAACTCATAGTTACTTGGAAATGAATCACTCACGAAACTTTAACCTATTCACTCAACCAGAAAATGTTGGTCAGATTCATCATTTGAAGCAAGCCTGGTAATATGCACCCTTAGATGTATAATCCATGCAAGTTTGGTCAACATAGGGCTTATGGTTACTCGGAATTGAAACCTGCACCAAATACTTTAACCTGTTCACTCAACCGGAAAATGTACGTCAGATTCAGCATCCAAAGCAAGCCTGGTAGTATGCATCCTTAGATGTATCATCCATGCAAGTTTGGTCAACATAGGGCTTATAGTTACTTGGAAATGAAACCTGCACCAAAAACTTTAACCTGTTCACTTAACCGGAAAATGAAGGTCAGATTCAGCATCTGAAGCAAGCCCAGTAGTATGCATCCTTATATGTATCATCCATGCATATTTGGTCAACATAGGGCTTATAGTTACTTGGAAATGACACCTACACAAAAACTTTAACCTGTTCACTCAACCGGAAAATGATGGTCAGATTCAGCATCCGAAACAAGCTTGGTAGTATGCATCCTTAGATGTATAACCCATGCAAGTTTGGTCAACATAGGGATTGTTCACTCAACCGGAAAATGTAGGTCAGATTCAGCATCTGAAGCAAGCCCGGTTGTATGCATCCTTAGATGTACCATCCATGCAAGTTTGGTCAATATAGGGCTTATAGTAACTTGGAAATGAAACCTACACCAAAAACTGCACCAAAAATGTTAACCTGCTCCAAAAACCTAAACCTGATCATTCCTTTGCTGAAATTGCAGCATCTGAAACTTTGACTGGTACAATGAAACACACCAGAACCATCTTCAATGCATGTCTAATCAATAGGACATAGAAGTACTTAAAAAGAAAACTGCTCCAAAAACCTTAACCTGGGACGCCGAGCCGACACCGACGCCGATGGTATTATATAAGCTCCCCCAACTTCGTTGAGGTGAGCTAAAGATCACTGTTCCTTTTACAATGTTTTTTGAGACAAATATTGCATATACCACTCAGATGTACATTATAAGCACACTTTTTAAATGTATTATCACTGAAAGTATTTATCATCAAAGGTTATTAACAAAAATATCCAGAGAAAAATATAATTACTAGAGGATCGCCATGAGTAAATTATATCATGATATACATGTACATGATGTAGTAAACTAAAGTCTGCATTTTTTTTTTAAATTAAGAGGTTCGTTTCATTAACAAAATATAGCTCAGGTGAACTAAAATAAAAAGATTAGCGCTCAAGCTCAATGCCTGACTGACACTGAAAAGATAATTTCAATTTATGTGATTTTATTGATTAAGAAAATTATTAGGAAGTCTGACCTACTTTTTTTCATACAGTAATTGTTCTTCTTTTGGGCATCCGGATTCCTGTAAAATGCAAGTAACTTCACAGAAGAAGATGAAGCTATTTGATCTTAAGCAATTATGCATACCTGTGCAGTAAGCATGTTTAGATTACCTGTCAGAATTCATTGTTATTACCCTTACAGAACTGTTTTGTTTGCTGCTGGCTTGCAGCAAATTAGCCGCTAACTTGCAGCTAACAATTTTATTTGCAGGAAGAAAAAGTTTGTATTCGCAGATGTTCGCAGCTAGCTGTAAAACTTCCTGCGAACATTGCAGCTTTTTGCTGCAAGCTTGCTGCAAACTAGCAGGAACTGGACTATTCGCAGGAAAATTGCAAGAAACTTTGTCAATGTAAAACATTATTCGCAGGAAGCTTGCAGGAATCTTAAACTAGCTAAAATGTTCGCAGGAAGTTTGCGGGAATCTTAAACTAGCTAAAATGCTCGCAGGAAGTTTGTGGGAATCTTAATTCTACCTTCAAGTGTTTGCAGGAAGGTTGCAGGAAACTTAAACATTAAAAAGATGTTTGCAGGAAGTGTGCAGGAAACTTAAGTTTGCAAATTTGTTTGCAGGAAGCTTGCAATTTTCACAAGTTTATATGTTGTTATTCAAGTAAAGCTTTCAGAACTTGTTATATTAAACATTCATCCTGATGTATGATTTCTGAGCATGACAACTAACACAAAAGATTTATAATTTATAATATTTCATTCATTCATATCTGAAAAATATGAGTACATACTGGATGTTCAAAACAAATCAAAACTTACAGTTATATATTATATAATGTTGCATGTACAAGTTCATCAGGGATTAGAGGCAAGATCAAAATGTCCTAATATTAATGTTAAGGGGGATGTACAAGCCATATTAGATCTAGTCTGGTGTAAAATAAGAAATACCAAGAATGTGCTTAATACTCTACTAAACTAGCCCAGAGTTACTCAAAGTGCTAATGCACTAATTACCTACTGTTAGAGACCAAAATTGGTAAATAATTAAGTGTATTTTCTTTTAATTAGGAGGAAATTAATCATGTTAGAACTGCGCAGCTACAGCATTCACGAGATGAAAAATGCATTGAAAATGGTGTTAGTTTGATTCATTGATAATATGGCTACAACCATTTGTTTTGCATTTTTCTTGTCATTATCAATAATTCTTGAAAATTTTATTTTTCATATGGGTGTCTTCCTGAGGCCATGTGTTTATTTCGTCCGCCATTCCTCTGTCACACAGAGTTCGAATAACATTGATTTTAGAATAAATACGACCATAATAACATCAAGACAAGAAATAACTTAGTAATAATCGTTAGGTTATATAACACTACTTTTATTTGTTGCATCGCATCGTCTGATTAATGAAAAAACGCGATTGTAACCCCACTCCAGCAAATCGGGAAAAACTGTTCTGTTTACAGCTCGAACTTCCTCGATAATATCCTTCCACTGAGCACGTGGTTAGCATGTGCATATATCTGCTGTGGATAGATGCGTTTATTACTATGATTATATTTAATTTTTCATGGAAAAAGTCTTGATAATTTGTTGGTTTTTTTAAAACTCAAGAAAAAAGATAAAATATGTCCTAAACATATGTGTTTACGGCGGGTCTTTTTTCTGTGGCGATAGAAGTTATTTTCAAATGGGGCACTGCAAGGAGGATGCTTAGCATTTTATTTGAAAATGTTAAACAATATGCGGTGCTTGAAAAACAAATTGTAATTACATGTCTTACATTCGAAAAGTTGGTACATATATTGAGTACATATGTCTATTATGTTTAGCAGTTAGATAGAAAAAAAAAAGGCAGTTAGAGGATTTCCTTCAGGCACCTCACATAAATAGCTAGATTGTTTGCAATGAATTATACATTGTATGGAGTAATGTTTGGACATAAAAACGCATCATGTCTCCTTATGTTGACAACGTTGTAAGCTCTCGCTCATTGAACATACGAAGCTTGATAAAATATATTGAGTCGTTTCTTTGAAATTTAGAAGGAAGCACAGTGTTTGCAAAGAAAGGTCCATCGCATATGCTATGTCTATCATCGCAAAAAAAAAAAATGAGAGACTACCCCCCCCCCCCCGAAAATCTTACGTTTGTTTTTTCAAAATAGTGCTAAAGATTAAAAAATTTCGCATTACTAAATATGTGATGGAACATGTACTAACCTTGTAAGACCATTTGTTATAAAAATATTTGGTTGCCCTCTCTCCCGATCTATTGCCAAGAAATGGCCAGACTCAATTTTTTTTTTACATCTCATTACACGATTTTTTTTCTTCCGTCAACAAATATGTTTAAATGTTTACGAAATTTTTTTTTTCTCACCTATAAATACGGACCTAATAATTTTTCCTTGAGTTGAGAGGACCACCAAACGTAATTTTAAAGATGGTATAAAATATTTAATAGGTTGATTTTTTTCTTTTATACTCTGTAAAATTGTAATTTTGACAAAAAGGGCAAATAGAAGAAAGTTTTTTTTATTCATTAAATCTCCTAACCTACTCTGAATTATTTCATTCCTTTTCAAATGTTGCTCCGCTGTAATGAAAATTGTAAATGTTTATTTGACAGAGTATACGAGGGGTGATAAAAAATAAACGATATCTTAGGTATTTGATAGTTATATTATTGTTGAAATATTCAAGTATTTTTCAAAGTGTAAATTGGAGGTCTTTGATAGCATATTGCTTAATTAAAAACACATCCCTTTTCAAACTTGCTTTCACCGGGCAACATAACAAGTATTATATTTAACCATCTGCTTTCCCTCACCAAAACGGTCTATCCAATAATTGATTGAATTTAGAGAAAGTCATTTGTCTTAATAACTGTGAACACATTCTTATACGCTACTTCAAAGGCATGTTTAAGGCATATTTTATACCATAAATATTTTTAAATCGTTTGTTGAACGAGTTCCACAGAGATAACCATTTTTCGTCACAAGTACCTGTATAATGACGTCATTTTCACATTGTAAGAAAAACTTTATTCAGCATATGCTATTTATAAAACTTGTGTCTGGCTATGTGTGCACCAAAATTGTTTCTAATCTGAATTGTGGTTTTGTAGAGTTAGTTCGCGAACTTTTTGATCACCCCTCGTACTAGTAGGTACTAAAACAAGGTCATTCATATCGATTTTATGTGTTTAATTTCTTTGTGTTTCATTGGTGATAATTAAAATTTTGATAGATATTATGTTATCTGTGGCAAACTTACAAACTCTTAATTCTTAACTTTGATGGTACTCATTTTTCCTTACCATGAATAAAAGAGTTTTAGATTTTTTCTTTTATATCAATACTTACACTATTTGACAACTGTTCGATAATAAAACTAAATAAATTACTTCAAGCCACACTATAACACATATCCTCTTTTAAAAGTGTTCATATTATTTGAAATATTTTGCAATTGTAATTCTCTTTTATATTTTAAAGATTGTTATGTCCCTCCATATTAAGAAGAGGTCTGGAAAACAAAATTCTGTGCTAAAAATAGACCACGTGCTGCTATCCATGAACTACTTTCATGGTTCTTTACACTCTTTTTGAAGACAACGATACCTTGTTTTGAACTTGAAATTATCATTTAAAAGTGCAAATTCAGACATTTTCTCAACAAATGGTTATAGAGAGAACATTAATGCACAGTTTGCGTATTTTTTTGGATTTTTTAAGGCTCTGCTGAATTCTGCAGCTGTGCAGTTCTAAGGAGCATATCAAAAGCATTTTTCTGCAAAAGTATAGATTATATATGCACAACATGCATTCAGTAATGAATATTTATTGTATCTTTATCATAAGGACTTAAAATTTGATCAAAATATAATGTTTTTTAGCCATTTGAAGAAATGTTTACATTTTGTTCTCACTGCACTAAAGGTGGCCGTACATCCCCCTTAAACAGAAAAACAAAATTTAGTTTACAGTCTTCAAAAATTCATACATGTACATTAACTATTCTAACAAAATGTAGATTGACTGGTAGATCTTTACTAATGTTACACACACAAAAGCAAATACTCCCTTCTCCCCTCAAAATTTGATGTTTTATCAAATACTAATAACTTTTACCCTGTACACAAAATTAACATTTTAAATACAAATAACATCAAGTCTAAATAAAATTATTATTTTCAAGCAAAAAAAATAACTTTTGGTAAAGACATAACTATTTGAATTATTTTTTTAACCAAACATTAATTTTGAATCTTGTCTATTAGAATTCTGATTTAATCCGACTCGATAGTATTTGGAAAACTGCAGAGGAAGATCTTTTCATCAGGCAATTTCTCTGAAAAATTAAATAAACCACAACATTCATAATTTTGGACACATATACAATGTGAACATTATTTGTTAAAAAAATTGTCCTGGCCATTTGTATGTGTGGAACGTCTGCATTTAAAAAGTTACTCTCAATGACTGACTGTTTTGTACACTTCAATTCATTAATTACAGCTGTTAAATCTGACTTACAGAGACACAAGTCATCAAAGCATTCACATGATTTTGCTAAAATGTAATATTGAATTTGGCCATAATGCATTTCTTTGTCTGAGAGATCATAATAAGTTACTGTGTAGGAATTTCACATCTGTACTCTGGTATAATCCAGTGAATGCACAACCCTTCCTCTGAGTGAAATTCGCTTGTATGACAACATTTTGGATGGCCTGAATTTGCACTCATTCATAATCTTGCTAAACATGTCATCTGTTAATACAACAATACTGCTCCTTCCAATAGGATATGATGCTGAAGAAGTTCCAAGAATGGGTCCTATAGAACTGTGTTTGCGATGCAATTTGTTGGCAAAATCAAGGAGTCTTTCATTATCAAAATCTTTGATCATATTTGACATGTTTTGCAGAATGTTTAAACCACACATTATCTGCAATTCTACATTCTGGGTCCCATGAAATAATTCCATCAGTGTGCCATTTATATTTTCGAAAGGAAAACAAGAATATACCCAAAGAGGCCCTAAATCCATAACACATTGTGGCAGATGTAACAAAGAGTGCATATTTAGGGTTACATAACGTTCTCCATAGAGAGATGGAAACATGTGCACAAAATATGACAAGAGTTGTTGACTTTTTTCTATGTCTTTGCATGATACACTGTCTGTACACAATAAAAATATGCCTTGAACGAAACAAGCAAAATGTAACAAATAAGCTCCAGGAAGAATGTCGTGAAGTATTGGGAGTGAATAAAAGAATAACCAAGAACGCAGTTCTGAGGCTTTCCAGTACTTGAAGTGGTCAGACAAGGTTCTAGGAACACGCGTAATAATTGATGGTGGTTTAATCATCAGAAGTCTTTGATCGATAACTTCAACATAACTGGAAATGGAAAAATTCTTCTTACTGTGAGTAGTACTGATCCATAGTTTTGTAATCAGTTTTGTAATGCCAAGAAGTACACCATGCATGTAGTCAATAGATGTCGAGTTTACAAAGTCATATGACATTAGAGTCATTAGAAATGATGGACCTTTAATTCCATTTATTGTTTTCCGGTTTTCTGTTGCTAGAACAGCATCCCTAAGGCAGTTTTCAGAGGTTCTCTTTTCATGCATTTGTAAAGAGGCATTATATGAAAATGTATGAACGCTTCCTCCCTTTTGAATCTTGTATGTTTCTCCTGGAAGTAGACATTTTATGCAGCTAAACTGTCCGTTAAATTGGTTGCAATTCAATACCAGACTCTTGGCTGGAAGATCTGCAGTTCCACAAATTAGAAATGCTTTAGTCAAGAGTTGTTTATTATCCACTTCATATTCAATTCCTTTTGTTTCAAGCATTTTGAGTGACTTCATTAGTGGCTTTGTAAAAAGGCTCATAAAAGGTTTTGATTCTCCAGAAAGAGCTAGAAAACGACAGGTAGAATTCGAAGTGTCCTCAACCAATTTCTTTATCTTTCCTAACCAAATATATGTATTTATAATTGTCTCCATGAATTTAAGTTAACATAAAATAATTTAAAAAAATTAATAAGATTTTCGTTATAAAATTTATATATTTCATAAATATATATCTCTGATCCTGAAGTGACGTCATCAACAAGAAATTATTCAACTAGGTTCAAATATTTTTTTATCATATCCAAATTAGCTTATTATTGACTTTAAGTCGTGCATATTTTTCAAAGTGCGTTAATATAATCAATATATTAGCGCATTTTGAAAATAAAATTATTTTTTCAAAGTGCTTTAAATAACTTCGTCCCAATTTTAACAAATTATTTTTCAAAGTGCGTTGTAACATGGCTAGCATATATATCACATTAAAATATAAGCAGAAGAAAAAGTGGCTTTTGTTTAATTCATTATAATTTGAAATACATGTTTTAGTGTGTCCTTCAGGTAATATTTAATTCACTTTGGAGATCTAGAAGTATGCCTCATTTGTGTGTTTATACATATACTTAATAATTAAGTGTTTTAGATTTAATGTAAATAAATTAAACTGCAATAATAGATAAAAGTACATTATTTATGATTGGAATTATGGATTATAAAGATCATTAATGTATATTATAAGTGTAAATTGTTATATTCAAGTTACACCATATATTTTTATGACTCAGATATTTGGTAACGTTGCTCAATGTGAACAGTTGGCTTTTATTTTAAAGGAATATATATTTTAATGTGTACTGTATTAAATTACAGAGTCCGTATACATGTACAGTACAAAGCTGTATTCACCATATCATTGTGATACAGTCATTCTCGTATAATTCATACATTAGCCAAGTCCATAGTATTGAAAAACGAATTTAAGAGCAATGATATAATTTTGTGTTTGATCGATAAAGTAAATATCCTTTAATATAAAATGAAATTTTACACGTTAATCTTTCTTCGTTTAGTTTTTATGGCTATTCCAACTCACCATATGCAAGAACTCTGTAACGGAGGTTATAACTCAGAAAAAGCAGCTGTAAATTATTAAAGTCTTTGTTCATGTTTTAATTTTTATTGAACTTCGAAGCTTTATCAATATACATTTAAATCATAACAGAAGAAAATTTGAACTGCAAATATAAAAGATATCGACGAAATATGAGTAAATCCAAATACAGAATTTTTTGAAAATAAAATAAACACAGTATTCCAGTAGGGGTATTGCCATGCAAACGGAATATTACATACCTTGATGCACTTGATTTAAAAAATTAAAGGATATATCTTCAATATTAAAGACCTTGTCTGATTATAAATTGACCACTTTTTAAAGAAAAGTTGATAAACAAATTGCTCCAAAATTGTAACGGAGGTTACACAAACTCGTTTTGAAGATTAAGAGTTAAAAATACTTTGTAAAACGTGTCAAACACACTTTTAAAAAGAATGTATTTACACAATTAAGAGAAGAACTAAAGAGTTTTCCTACCTTTTTAAAGCATTTTACCAAAAAGTCATCTTTTATCTTAAGATTTATGATATTGATGAATTTTTTGATATTCAAGATGCTATATTCTTCTTTGGTTTAAATATTATAAATTATACTGCAAGATGCACAAAGAAACCTATTTATGTACAAAATGCAATTTATCACAAATGAAATTCATGATGAAACACGGAGAGTTTCTGTATTCTTACAGTCTAAAATAGACTCTTACAAAGAATGGGTGGACTTAACCCCCTCTTTTGGATCTTTTTGCGACTCCTCTACCAAGCTGTAAATGAAGTTAATCCAAAATATATTACGAGCAATGGAAAGGGCTACATATACTTGGTTATATGAATTCATCTTTTCCTGCTACTCTAGGATATATAGACATACAAGTCTTAAGTATGCATGCATCACAAGCACTAATTGAAACACATATAATTTTTCCAATTTTATCTCCATTGAATCATTCATCTCAAAAAGAAAATTGGTTTTGACTCACCAAGTCTGATGATATGGAAACAGAGTACACATTCCTATAATTCTGCTTAAATTCTTTTTTCTAGTCATTCCACACTATGCAGTCTTACTACTCATCTTGACTAATCCCACTGTACACAGTTAACAACTCTAATTAACTTAATACAAGTCAGTAATGAAGCAAAACATGCTTGCCTTTGAATTCCCTCCACTTTATTTAAAAAGAGGAAGCAGTGGCGGATCCAGAGGGGGGGTTACGGGGGTTGCAACCCCCCCCCCCTTTGGATTTGCAAAAAAGAAAGAGAAATAAGAAAGTTCCAATTTATTGTTGTGTTTTTACTATAGAAAATGTAAGGTGAAAGGCTAATGTTGTAATATATAAAGAAATTCGCTTGTAAAAACAAAATAAAACCCCATCCCTTTACAAAATATGATTTTCAGGTTCGGAGATTTATTTTCCTGCCTTTTTCAAAAACTTTCTGGTAATGTATACAAGTACTTTTTCCCAGATTGATCAACGTCCCACTTTCAAAAACCATACTCCACCCTGTATCGATATTCTATTGAGTTATTTTACTATATGTATGTGTACAACGTACGTTTCAACTGTTTTCGCCTTCAACCCCCCCCCCCCCCCTTTTGAAAAATACTTCAACCCCCCCCCCCCCCCCCCCTTTGAAAAATTTCTGGATCCGCGCCTGGGAAGTAAATGACTGAGCATGCTCAACAAATGGCTCATGGGTAATCCTAGATGTTGCCAGAAAGTTTTTTTCTGGCAGTATTGCCAGAATGTCACCGGAAGTTGTTGCAGCTAGCGGTGATATTTCATTTTTTCTGGCAGTATTGCCAGAATGTCGCCAGAAGTTGTTGCCGCTAGCGGTGATATTTCACTAACCCAAAAAGCTTGTTTCTGGTGACAAAAATGTGTTGCTGCAATGTTGCCGCAATATAGCGGCAATATTGCTGCAATAATTTTACTTTGGTAAGGGTAGATAGCAAAAATAGCATTATTTCTCATGTCTTTTACAGCTATTGAGTGCATATAAATGTGAAAAAAATATTGGAAATATTTCTAATATAATCTCTTCTACAAAATAAATATAAATAAAACATGAATGTCACTCTAAAATGTTGATTTTTAGGGGCCAAAATTGGCTCTTATCATATACTCCTTTAAGATTTTGATCAAACAAATGATTCATTAAAGTGTACTTTAAATGATTTTCAAAATTGTGCAAGCGATTTTTTAAATTGTAATGTTGGAAAGATCTTCCAATATATTTCATTTCTAATAACGAAATGTTATACATGCATTTAAAATTTATTCTGTATCATTTAATGTGCCAATTTATTTGGGTAGAAATTGGTAAGTCACCGCTTTCAAGGACGTTAACTCTTCCACACACAAACATGGCGGACCAAAAGAGATGAAAACGGAAGGTGGAAAACCCCTAAACCAATTAGTAAATGGATAGCTGAGAATTAAAAGCTCAGAATGGCACACTTCGGAAAAGATGTCGACAATTTTAGTGCTACAAGAACCATTAGAATTGTTGGAGTAGAGACTAATGAAAAGTTCACGGTGAGGAAAGAAAAGGCCCATCGAGATCTGTCAAGTGTTGTTGAACAATAGTCCTGGGTCGGAATGTACAATATAGGCCTAATGGTTATAGTTTGGATATGATCATTTGAGATAGTTAATGAAAGAGAGATAGTTATATGTTAAATTATCTACAGAATTTTGTTTTTTAGTTTACAGTTAGTAACATTAAAAGTAAAACAGGTCCAGCACAATACCCCGATAAAGGTATATAGCTTGATAAAGCTATATAGCTTTATCAAGGTATTTAAAATACCTTGATCAAGGTATTTTATGTACTGAAAATTCAAAAAAATTCTTTAAAAATTAATTACTGAAAGTCGAGTTCTGAGTTTTTGTCAGTAAATTCACCCATGCATACATGTACTCAAACACAAACAAATCAGTAGAAAAACGTGTCGTGTGAGGAGACGTTATTTTATGCCTTCTTTTTGATACCAGAGTGTTTTTCATGCACGAATAGACACACTGTCAAAAACTCAGAACTCGACTTTCAGTAATTAATTTTTAAAGATTTTTTTTGAATTTTCATTACATAAAATACCTTGATCAAGGTATATAGCTTTATCAAGCTATATACCTTTATCGGGGTATTGTGCTGGACCTGTAAAAGTCAAAGCGAAAATACCCCTGAGGACTAGTGGTTGTACATCCATGCATCTCCAGAATATTTATTAAGATACAGTACAGTAAACAAGTTTCAAACGACTATCTGCTTATTATAGTACATTTATGAAAACTATTAAAATTGTATAGTGTAAATTTGATCCCATGGAAACCAATCTTTTCCTAAAGGTTTGAGTTGAATTTTAATTTTCATGGATTGTTTTAGAAAATGATAATTTGTGAATTGCATTATTGTTTGCTAAGTGTATACATTTTATTTTTTAGACATACATTATAGAAGTAGCAGTAGGACACTACGTTTGGAGAGTAAAGCATCGCTACAATGATTTTCACGACTTACATGACCAGGTAGACCGCTAGACACTATATATAATGACATTGTTCATACAAGATAGAATTTCTAGCTGTCGTTCAAGTCTTTTTAAAACATTTCATTATAATTGTGCTTTTAGCTCGTATATTCCTGTAAAGTGGACAAGTGCCTGCTACCACCAAAGAAAATGTTTGGGAACCAGAGTGAATCCTTTATAAAGAAGAGACAGGCTGACTTAGAGGCTTATCTTCAGACAATGCTGTACTACCTCGCTCACAAAGTCCCATCTGCCCTCGCCACCTTCTTACAATTCGACAAATATGTGAGTTATGATTCTGTTTACTGAAAGAAAGAGTATCTTTTGACAGTATTCATGCAGTTCAGTTTCATCATTATTTTTATCAAATATATATTTTGTGTATAAATTACAAGTACATGTACAGATGGCTGTATTCGTGTAATTTGAAATATCACATAAACTTATTAATAAAAAAGGGTCCTTAAAATGTTAGAATTAATTCAATAATAAAAAAAACGTTTTATAATTTCAGGAAATTCATGGCATTACACAATGCATGGCTGAGGAATTGTACAACAGAGGCAAGTTTCAATTAAAGCCACTTTGTTTTTAACATTCATTTTTTTCATTTATTTTTTCTCTGATTTAAAAAATACTGTTTATATCACTAGTAAATTAAATGTTTACAACTGGAACAGTGATTGGGAAGGCCAAAATGGTCAATGGTACTATGGCGCAACTGTCAACATTTTTGATGGGCCATTTCGAAAATAAATGGGCCATCAGTATAATCTGAAGGGCCATTTTACAAAATAACAAAGTCAGACAAACAAATTTGAAACACGAGAAAAAACACATTGTTAATTAACCAAATCTGATTTCAAACACATGCAATGCAGCAGATTTAAAGGAACTTGCTTAGAATATAACTAACACGTATTTTGTGTTAAAATTATGACAGTTTTAGAAAGGGAACAGCCCTACAATATAAATGAATGAAGTATTGTACCTAATGTAAGCGCTTCGTTTAACCGGAAGTACTTTTTGATGAGGTTCAACCAATGAGATTATTTGTTTTAAATTGACTGCATTTAAAACGAAAGTAAAACAAGAAAGAAAGTCGTACACAAAATATTTCCAAATAACATCGCTAAAAATTGAATGCGCACCTTGGTGCCATGATTGGTTGATTTAATGCGCCATTTTTCATTTCAATGCGACTATGGCACTTGGCGCATGCCCTTCCCAATCACTGCTGGAAATACCAGTACTTACATTACTTGACATTGTGGATTATGAGAAATAAGTAATATAGTATTATACCTGTAACTGCTACACTGTTTAGCTTGTTTGTGTATAACTTAATGATATTGTAAATACATGTACGTACACATGTATATTATAATAAACAGGTGAGATCTTGCTGCAGTCCCGGGACCCCTACGTCGTGACCCCCCTCCAGTTATACTCCCTGACCGAGAGACTGAAGCTCCCAGAACCCACGTGTGGTAAGCTGTACTCACAGAAAGCACCAAGCTTAATAACATACAATATAGCAGTACCAAGCTTCATAATGAACAATATAGCTCAAGAGAGTTCCAGAGGTCATTTGCTGGATTTTAAATTTTTTTTGTGATATGTGAAATTTCTCAGAATAAGGATTAATCTATCATCATCAAACTATTCCATATTCTGTGAGTCACTCTAATTTATGAGAACTATAATTTTCCTGTAATAATTGTGTATCTGTCTGCTTGTGAAAATTATATTCGCACATATCTTATCATTAAGGGTTATATGCAATGAAAACCACAATTCATGAAAAATTGGCCTCGCTTATGAAAATACCTAGTAGCTATCTTAGGAAAATATATTATGTTGAAAATAAAGTAATCTTAAGTATTTACTACAGCACTGAAATTAAGCACATTTTTAACTAAGAATGATTCCCTCTTTAAAAGCTCAGTTGCCCATACCACATTGTTAACTGGGCAAGTTTTGCTTTTACATGTATATAACATTATTTGTGTCATTGTAATGTATAAATATTTACAATGTCAATTTTCTTCACAGTAGAAAGAGAACAAATTTGTTTTAAATACATGATTTTTCAGGACACAAAATTTTTGTGCCTTGAGACATCATGCAGCACAAAGAATCCTTAATTTCTCTCAAAAAATAGTTTTGTAAGAAATTGAAATAAGGCAAAAATACCTCTTACTTAAAATATGAAAAATGATTCAGAAATGGATGCAGTGATGTCTGGAACTCTATTTTTTCTTTTGATTTCGGTAAATTAGTTAACACTTAGTGCTAAAAAATGTATGCTTATTACTAAAGGTAATCATTTTTTTCACCTTTATAATTTTCACCATCACTAAGCTAATATTTGCAAAGTAAAATTGACATAATATGAAATATACAATATGTATTGCAAGCATGGATGTTAGTACATGTACAGTTTAAATGTTTTGTAGTTGTAAAGTGTTCATAATTATTATTTTATTTAGCATTTATACATTCTTTTGAATATTATTTTTATTATTTTATTTCATATGCATGGGTTGTGGTTGGTTTTTGTAGAAGGTATGTTGAATTTATTAAGCACTCAAAAATATATAATTTATATTTAATTTTAAAGTAAATGTAATCAAGTTTCTCACTTGCCACATGGAGCACACAATCTTTCCCAACATTTATTGTACAAGTGTATTTATTAACAAAGCAATCATTTTGAATGTCTGTGGCTTGGTTTAAAATAAGAGATACATGTAAATTTGATCAGTAAGGGATATCTGTCGATCAGGTTTGAAAAATAGAATTATGTTTTTCATACACTTGTTAAAAAAAATACATATGTTCTTCATAGAAAAATCTTTGATTTTGATAAAGACATAAATAAATGCTTGCATTTGTCCATTGTTCATCTAACAAACATAATAATTCTCAATTAATCGTATTAGTAATTAGTAATACTAATTGACAGGCCAGCATGATTGTAGCTTCTCTTTTTCAAGTAGAAAGAGACTCTCATGATATATTGATATAAACATACCAGATGACCTTGTTAAACATTTCTTTCATGACTTTCACAGAACTCTCATCTTATGACCTTGAATTTGCTAATATGATATAATCTATCATTTTGTAGATTCCTTCATTTCGGTTGGATAGTGAGACTGAGAGAAGGGGGGGGGGTAAAACAAGGAAAATTTATGTAGATTATTGTATTAATTGAAATGAATATAAAAACACTTCTTGAAGTCAAAATACATATTCATGATCCAGTGTGTACAGAAAGATAATCAGTCACACTTCTATCCTACTGTTAATTTTGAAATCGTATTTTTAAAATCAGTGAAAAGTATAGTACATGTATATTTTTTTAAATGCACTTTAATTGCTCTTGTAAACTTCTTAAAATCTAGTTTAAAGGAAAGAAAGAAAAAATATTTCTGAACATTTCAATTAATCTTATTTATAAATTAATATTTTATTTTTAATTATAGAGAGTGGTGATGTTAAGAAAGACATTGGACACATTCTGGATTTTATCACAAGAGTTAAATGCTTGAAGGTATTTTATCTACATGTGTTACATTCTTGCTTTTAAATAAAGCATTAATAGATACATGTACCTGCATTATGATGTTCTACTGTATTTTTTGTTTTTAAAGAAAATATTATATCCTTCTCTGTCTTTTGTTTATACACACATGTACGTAAATGATAATTTTAAATTTTTTTATTAGTTGAACAGATAAAGTTAATGTTCTTTTAATCATTCTTTAATAGATAAATTATACTGCAATCATTGTGGATTAATCTTATTGTATATGATATGTATTACAGGTGGCAGGTAGTCGTGATAGAGTAGGTACCAGTAATATAGACATGACACAACTGAAGTTTGACCTCTCCCTCTTCAAGTCCTTACAATGTCTGGAGGTAGGGTTCTTATAAAGAATGTTATTTATCAACAAAATTAAATGATAGAATGTTAAGGATTTTTAAATACTTGGGTTATATATTGGCTTCATGGTAACATTTATTTTCACACTCTTCATACATTGTTATATGTATTTTGTATGTGTACATGTAAGTCTTTGGTGCTGGTTGGACGTTTTCTTACTGTATAAAGAACTATGTATTATATTTCCTGTGATAATAAATCATGATAAATGGAATGTGAATTTGATTTACAGACAGAATGCTGTCATGTCAGTAATATACTGGGAATAGAAACAGTAAAGGAGACATTGGAGAAAGTCAGTATACGACAGGGGCTGACCAATATAAGGGTAAGTACACAAAGGTCAATAGGTCATCTGGAATATGGATGAAAAGATATCTTTACTCCCAAAGTGAACAATGTGTGATAAATGTTGTTTTTGGAAAAAAATTGTATCTCCAAGTCAGAATTTATTTGCGTGCAAGAGCAGAATATGAATATTTTTGATGAAAGGATTAGAAATGTATGTTTTTATGTGGCTCAAATACAAAAATTCAATCCTGCAAGGTTTCACATTACAAATATTGCCTAAAAGGATTACTTGAAACATATCAGATGAATCACACATTTTGTCTGTGAATGTTTCTGTAGGACTTGGTGCTGAATGGTTTGAGGCAGTGGAAGGCGGAGGATGGTACGGTACTGGTCACACACTGGGATAATCTGGTGGAGGCCGACTTCAGCCGGAACTCACTGAGGGAGATAGACGATAGTGTGGTGAGTATTGTATAGGGGGGTTATTTTAGCGGGTTGCTAATTTTGGCTTATCTTGGCATTTGATGGTAGCCTGCTAAAATTTTAAATATACCGGTATTTCATACTCTTTCCTAGTATTCATCTGCAAAGAGCTGAAACCTTGTATTCACTAAAATAAATAGCGCCAAAATTATTGGCACACCTTTGAGCAGTTAGAACAATAAATTTTTCACCCCCCAAAAAATCCTGCTATATGGCATATCAAGCTTAAATTTATAAGCGAGTACACTTGATATTTCTATTACAGTGTATAGCCAATAGATTAACAAAGTAAATAAATAGCTTACTTATTCAGCTGTGTCAGTGTGACCAGGAGACACAAGCCTGATTTGACTACTGTCTGATTTCAGCAACTGATTCCTCGTGTGGAGGTGCTGGACCTGAGCCACAACAGGCTGACTGGCATCCAGAATCTGAACTGGCTCAGTCAGCTCACTCAACTCGACCTCTCAAACAACGAGATCAAGGAGCTCGACTCACTTCACAGCAAGATAGGAAATCTCAAAATACTCAACCTCTCAGGGAACAAACTAGAGAGTCTCAGAGGTATTGAATTTAATTCAACTTGAAGATAGAAACAAGTTTCTTTCTGGTAGCAGCAGGAGAATTGATTTTTAATTTCAAACATACAGAAAATACATGTATTTTTCTTTAGAGAAAAAGCCCCCTAAATCATAAGATTTTGTGACTTTGAAAAAAGACTGAAAATATAAATGTAAGATGATAAACAAATTGAACCCATTCATTATAAAGAATACAAAATAATGTTAGTGCAGTGATATTAAGATTATGTATTTTGAGTATTATGTTTAATTTTGTCCATTTTATACAGTGTATTATTTTCGTAAGAGTAGTTGGTTTACTGTACACATATTCATACATAAATGTTGACCTTGCTTCACTGTGTGTTTTTATTAGGTTTGTCCAAACTTTACTCCTTGGAAACACTGGATGTAAGGAACAACAAACTGTCACAGGTGATTTTTTTCTTCATTTAAATGTTAAGTATATATTCAAACTTAAGTGAAAGGATTAAAGGTGAAATTTGCATTTTGAGATTGGGAAAGAGGGTGTATGGAGAACTCAATTGTTCACAGTAATGTAAACTAATGATATTTTTTTTGAAAAAGATAAATTGGGGGATGCTGTGTTAAAAATATTGATGCATAATTGATATAGATCAGTCATCATATTTTGTTACATTTCTTTGTTTTGTTTTATTGTGCATATTTTGTGTTTAAGGTGGGACCAAATAGATAGGTCAAATTTTTCCTCAAATTCAATTTTTCTGAAACTTTGATATTTTGTTCTTGGATACAGAATCTCTCTTTATATATACTCTTCAAAAAAAGAAATGCATAGTAGAATTTTAGTGACACATTGAACACAAAGATTATTTTGTAAAATGATGCATTGATAAAACAGAAATGTGGTAAGCAACAGGAATACTATCTAAATGCCATAATTACTCAACCATTTTAAAATTATCGTCAGTTTAAGACCATTAAAGATCAATATCTGGTATGCCCCCCGCAGACACAAATGATAGCCACAAATGGCATCAAATGGAAACAAATGTGTGTAATAAAAACTGTATTAGGAATACTCTCCCACTCCAAATGTAGAACTTTGGTCAGCTGTTGCAGAGTCTGGGGATGCGATTGTCTTTGGCAAATCATGTCAATCCATTTTGTCCAATGTTGCTTAATTTGGATTAAATCTAGCGATTTAGATGACTGTGGATGAAACAGGTTGTTGTTTCTTTGCAAAAATAGGTGTTTCAAACGAGCCATATGTGGCTGTGTATTGTGAGATTGCAATACGGCTCTGGGATGCTGCAAAATTGAATGGGTATGTGTAGGCAGAACATGGTTAGAGTACCTTTTTCCATCAAAATCCATTGAATTCAAACCAAATCAATCTTACTTTCTCATAACACCGTTTTCCATATCATTACACTATCACCACCAACTTTTTTAACGTCCTGGAGGCAGTTACCAGTCTAACATTCATTACAAAGCATTAGCACTCTTAAACTTATAAGAAGCTTTCAGATAAACATTCTGGACTAGTAGGTTAACCAAAGTGTTCAGCAGTAATGCTGTGGTCATACTCTATTGATCTGAGATCTTTGAAGTCGATATTTGGGGTTTTGTGGGGTCGGAACAATGGCATGAATAATCCTCTTGCAATAATTCGAAGTCAACTGAAAACAGTCTTGTTAGATGATCTGTGCAGTTCAGGGATAGCTAATGTTTTAGATGACGTCCTTGCATTACATAAGCAATTTACGTAATCCTCGGAAGTGATGCTGTGCTGCTGATGTCACACGGAGTCTACCATATTTTTTGCGAAAATTGGGTGTTCGATGTTAATGGTTTATGTTTTATAGGTTAGATATGGTCTGTGTGTAACATTAAAACCACTTGCAATTGTAGATTGCGGTACCCCTACTTCCAGTCTCCCATTTTCCTTTTTGTGCGACGCAACATTCAGATGCAGCCTTTTAAGGAAGCGTCATTTTTCAGATAAAACCAGATTCAAAATATCGAGAACCCCCGCTTTTGATAGCCCCTTTGTACCTGAAGGAATTGCATCGGAATTCAACAAATGAAAATTGACATCAAAATTTTGGGGGAAATTTTGCAAAATCAGGTCTTTTTGTCTGTGAGACTTGTAGAATAGCTGTAAAGTTAACAATTGCATTAAAAAATCATGCATTTCACTCGAATACATCGTATCCATACAAAAAAAAAGGTATGACAAAACTTTCATACCTTTTTCAGGGCATTGTTCCTACTATGCGTTTCTTTTTTTGAAGAGTATATATGATATGAGAGGAATTCAAACGCTCATTTTTTGCCCACATAGTCTGAAATATGGCCTTTCAGGCCCCTGTAAGAAGTTTGTGAAATCAGACATTCGACTTGAGAATGAGCCTTATTTTAGAATTTTCTATTGATCTATTGCAAATTTGTGTAATATTTTTAACACAGAAAACTTTTTTTGTTACTTTAAATCTGTAAGTCACATTGATACTGGAAAATTTGGGTAAAATATTAAGTAAAAAAGAACATACATTGTGTCAGAAACTTAAAAGTCACATGTAAATATCCAACAGTTTAAGTTTTCTTAAAAGAAAATGTATAATTCAATTTTTGCAAAAAATTAACAGAATGATTCAAATGGGTCCTAGAATAAAATGTGTAAAAATAAAGAAAATTGAACCATTGGTTTCAGATATTTTGGTGATTAAAAAAAAAATCAATGGCAAAAAACCAAAAGATTCAGTAGATGACGTCACAATATTTGACCTTTGACCTCTTGATATGACCTTGACCTTTGTAGTACATAAAGAATGGAGACTCCTTAAATACGTTTCCAAATATCAGCCCTCTACTATTTATGGAACAAAAGTTGCACTGCATTTTATAACAGACTGTTACATGCTTGTTTATTGCACTTAGATAGCGTAAACACATTCCAAATGTCAGCTCCCAAATGACCAATATATAGGATTCTCTGATTTTTTCACAAAATATAACGCAAATTTGCCAAAACTTATTTTTCTTTCAGGGATCATTCATTGTTGTCAGTATAGTAATATTACTCTTTTTTCCTCCAGTACTTTTTTAAGAAATGGGTTAATTAAAATAGAATCCACGGGTGTTTTGTCCTACCTTAAGGCAGCTTATTCTGTGTCATTTGTGTTTAAGGTGGCTTATTCTGTTTCATTTGTGTTTAAGGTGGCTTATTCCATGTCATTTGTGTTTAAGGTGGCTGAGGTGCAGTACGTGTGTTGTCTCCCTTGTATTGAGAATCTTTATCTCCAAGGAAACCCAGTGAACCATGTCTTGGACTACAGAACCAAGATCCTGGAACAATGTGGGGACAGAGTCTTAGAGGTGAGGAATACTTTGTACAATAAACAAGCATTTTTATTCTCTATCAAGTTAGACACAGTATATGTTTAACAGAAAGAAATAGTTACTTTTGCATATCAGTATATACCGTAAATCTGGAAATTTTTACGTCGATTTTATTTTGCGAATTCAGGTCAAAATGCTGTTGATTATTTTTTGTTTCAAAATTTTGCGAATGACCACTGCTTTGTTTACATTTTCTTATTGGTGATTTATTTTTAAGAAAAATATTTTTGCGACTGCAATGCACTCGCAAATTTGCCATAAATTTATTGACAGCAAAAATTTCCAGATTTACGGTAGTCCCAGGACTGTAGACTATAAAGATCAGCAGCAAACTATTTTCACAATTGTACAATTCCTGTAATCTTACTTCTCCTTCAGGTAAGCTTAGACAACATGAAGCCAACACAGAAGGAACTGGACACAGTGGCAGTATTACAGGCCATCAGGAAGTCTAAAGAAAACAAGGCTAAAATAGGCACCACCAGAAAGGTAAGGCCATCAGGAAGTCTAAAGAAAACAAGGCTAAAATAGGCACCACCAGAAAGGTAAAGCCATCAGGAAGTCTACACAAAATAAAGCAAAAATAGGCACCACCTGAAAGGTAAGGCCATCAGGAAATCTAAAGAAAACAAGGCTAAATTTGGCACCATCAGAAAGGTAAGGCCATCAGGAAGTCTAAGAAAACAGTGCTAAAAAAGGCACCACTAGAAAGAGATTTATCCTACAATCAGAAAAAATCTTGGTGCTAGATTCTAGCACTGCTAAATTCTTAATGTTAAAGAAAATGAATATGCAAAATAGAAACAGTTTCATCAAGCTTCATGAATTGTTTTAACAGTTGTCAGCGAGTGAGCTCCAGTCCAGTGGTTCTAGACAATCCAGTCTGTCTGGTACTGAAGACAAACTTCCTGCAACACCAGGTAAAGAGCTGTCATCTTCCATTAAAAAATGATTCTTTAAAAACTCAGTAATTACATAGAGGAGGTAATGTTCGAATGAACTTTCAGATTTTTTAAGACTAGGAAATGATATTGCATTTTTTGTAAATATGTAAATGCTTTACTTTTCAAACTAAGGTTCATTTAATACAAGTTTTAGTATCTGTTAATTTTCTGCTATTCCCTTTTGATTTAGAGTTAGGCTGGAGCACACATGGATCTTTCACTGCCACACCCAGTGTTTCCGATGTAGAGTCCACTAACTCCTCACGTACAGGATCTGATGCTAGTCAAGTCAGGGTAAGTATACCATATACACCATACTAGTAATCATGCATTGTACAGTATGTAGCTTTCTCATTTCAAAAGGTTTGCCTAATGCATGTATATCTTACTTACTTGTACTATATGCAGAAGTTCTTTAAATTCAAGCTTGTCTGTTAGGATATGATTAAAGTTCTAAGTCATATCTGAATCTTTGATAGAAGATTACAAAATTCTCACTTGGATAGAATATGGAATATAGGAAAGAAATGTTTAAAGCTTTTTTAAAAAAAACTGATTCACAAATTTAGAAAAAAAATAGATCCGAAGTTAAACTTACTGTAGGACTGAGTAATTTTACAACTGCTAATAATTTTTAACAAGAAATTTTTTTCTTGAATGTATATGATTCCCCAAATGTTCCTTTTTCCCTCTTTTGTAATCTGTGAATGATAAATCCGATGCCCCTCTCCACAAAATGAAATGTGTATCCTTTTATTTTTGGTGAAGGACACTAGCCGCCATTCCAGTAGAACCAGTTTAACAGGAAGTGAAGGGGAACATAAGGGGTTGGTCTCAGTTTCTATCATTTTTTTATTTCCTTCAGTTTTTTTCCCTATCTACCTTAAACTCTCCTTTTTGAAGAATGTTGGAAATTTCCCAGGAAAATACAATAAAGTATTTCCGATTTTTTTTCCGAGAAGAATATTACTTAACAAGTGAGCTGAAATTGCAATGTACATGCCTGTGATTTGAATCGCTTCACCAGTAATCATCTGTATATCTATATTGTACTGGATTGCACTTTTATCATTTTGCACTGAATGTCATCAAGAATGTAATTTAACTTCTAAGAATCAAAATAAAATTTACTTTAACTTCTCAAAATGCCTTTCAATGAATGGAAAATGATTCTTTACATGATGATCAACTCTTTATTTTGTATGAAGCAGTGGTTTTCCTCACATCTTTTCTGTACTTTTGTTACAGGGAACAGCGACCCAGATACCGGACACTGTCCCACGATGACACTTCTACCACCCCCACCATAGCCATCAGCTCACTACCCACCCATCAGGACCCAGAATTCATGGCCTGGATTCAGGAAAGACTGTTTGGCAAAGACACTGAACCTGGTGCTATTGTGGAACAAGTTCTGAATGTTCTTTGGTGTGGTGTTATTCAGTTCACCAGGCAGGAGTCCTTGGTTCCTTGCTGTGCTGTTCTGTCTCAGCGGAGAATCTTCATCTTACGACTGAAGCCAGGAGAGAGTGGGTACCCTGATGTGCCAGACATTGAGACCTTTTATATATTACCCCTTTGTAATGTGCAGGAGATTGTGATTGGTCCCTGCTACAGCTATATCAGACTGGAGGAGTCGTTTGTTGGGGCCAGTGGTACGTTTGTACTGATAGCAGCAGACCCTGATGATGGGAAGTCTTTTTCAGATAGCATTACGTCAGCTTACAGTGGTGGGGATCTAGGCCCTCTCAATCTCTTAAATTGTTCACAAAATTCAGACTTAGCCTCCCATATATTTTCTTTAGAAGATTTGGAGGGACTTTGCACAGGACGAATAGCTTATGGAATGTATATCACCATTGCAGGGGTGGAGCAACCAAGTCTCCTGATTCTATCAGAGAACAAAGTTTACCTTGTCCATATAGACTGTCTGTTCTGGCCAAGGCCTTCTTTCCTAAGTGTGCTTGAAGACATAAAAAATCCTAACTTTACATTCCTTCAACATCATTCCATCACAGCCAAAATGAGTGACATCAAGTTAAATGTGAAACTTAAGCTTTCTTCTAGATCAAAGAAAACATCTACTGTGGACACTTCCCTTATACAATTTGAAAAATATGGTCTGTCCATCATATTCCATGAACTTGCAGGTCCAGTTGGTTTGCATCTTTACTTCTTTTCAACTAAAGCTAGAGATGGCTTTTTGGATCGATTGACCAACTTGAGAGCTGAGCATGCACATAGGTTGTCACCAACAATACGAGAGGAACCAGAAGGGGGAAATGAGTCTTCTGACAGTCTAGACAATACCAGCTCAACACAGCTTCCTATCAGTCCCCCAAAGGAACCTCAAGATGAGGCTTTAGTGGAAGAAGATAAGGTTGATAGTGTGAGAGAAGAAAACACACCAGACATTATAGAACAAGAGTTCCTAGCTGGAGCAGTGACAGAAACTGATGAGCAATGCTCCAAAAGTCGTGCAGCTACCATTTCTGGGGTAACACTAAAAGTGTCAACCACAAAGGAAGAAACGGTACCTAAGATAGATTATCTGACTGATGAACTCTGTGAGCAGCTGACCACATCCATCCAAAAATACTCTTTAGCAAAGAAAATGCCCTCTAAACTGAAAGTTCTGAGAAATATGACTGGAAAAGAACTTGTACAGTATTTCCATTCTGATATTGCAATGATTGGGGTGGATTATGAACAGCTTCATTTTGTACTCTGGTCTGTTGTCATTCCATATAATCGTCCTCATTCCGAAATAATTTCTTGCGTGATGCTTAGCACCAAAGCTGTGTATTTTGTGTCCAACCAGCTGGTCAAGTCTCCCATGAAAGAGAGGCAGTCCTGGATGACCCATACTCGCCACAAGTCTGACTCCATTGTCCTAGGCCAGCAACCAGTCCAGATGGACCACCACCATACATCAGGAATCATCCACAACAGTCAGAGAGGTACTATCATCCGACCGTACCACATTCTGAAATACTCCGACCTCCACCAGGTCAATGTGGGGCTGTTTGATCAGTGTGTACGACTAACCGGTCATGACAGACACACAGTTAATACCCTAGTAACCCGTGATAGTGCAGTTACAGAAAAGTTCCTAAACCAACTCACTACCATGCTGTCAATATTCACATCTTCACCCATGTTGGACAAGAGTTCATCTGACCTAGAACAAGATTTCTATAGGGCCTTTGAGAGGAGGACTAAGACCGTCGTTGATGGAATGGAATACGTACATCCTAGTAAAGTCCAGTTCATCTACCCGGGGGAAGATGTTATGTCCGATCTCTTGTATATAATTACTGAGCATCTCAAACTGCCTATCACTGCCAAGAGAAAGGCTGACATTCTGATGTACTGGATTGGCTACTTGGCGACAGAGGAACACCACGCAGGATCAGTAGATCACGTAGAATCCCGCAGTATGGTCCTGACCAATCAGTATCTTTGTTTTATTCTGGAAGATGTCATTAACTATCCCATTCCAGATTTTGCACGAGGACTTCCAAACTCACCCAGATACAAGGTGACCAACACAATGAAAATCAGTCATTTGAAGAGAGTACTTATGTTCAAAGACAACGAACACAAACTTAGCCTTATATTCTCGGATGAACCTGATGAAATCAATGTGGATACGTCTTCCGACCATTTCAGTTTGGAGAATAATTCTAGCGGTCGTCTGTCACCTCCGGAAATAGAGACCACAATCCTGGTTCAGAGCCCTAGAGACATTAACAAGTTCATGCTCCTCCTCAAAAACCAGTGGAGGGAGGTACAAGATGGCGAGGAACTGGAGGTTCATCTTCTGTGATAGCATTTCCCAGCACTCACCGGCTTGTTGTTAATTCGTGCAATAGTTGACATTCTTTAAGAAAAGTTTTAGTGTATACACCAAATATGTTTTTTTTGCCAAATGTAAATTACTGTTATGAACATGTACATTGTGTGTACTGGTCACTTATCATGTTATAATGATACTTGTTATTATCATGATTATGGTTGTATGAAATAATAAAAGTAAAAAATAAATTGATTGTTTAGGTTGTTAGTGTGTGGACTATATATGAATACAAACAGATGTACTTTTAAAGCTTAAATTATGGATTGCAAACTGTTGTTGAGGATAAAGAAAAGAAACTATATTTCAGAAATATCTTATACTATTAGATTTATTGTTTATATATATTACATGTATATAACTTTTAAAAAAATCTACGTCAGTCCGCATGGTTGTTTGGAAAGTTTTTAAAGGTCGAGGACATTTTCAATCTTTGTCATACTAGTACATTCAAGAAAATAAAAATGAGCACATTATCATATGTAAAAGAACATGAATTGATTTTGTTGTTTCAAGAAGAGTGAAGTTTTATTCCATTCGGTGTTAATATATAGAAATCAGTCAACCCCGGTGCAGCATTATACACTGTACAGAACCTGATAACTGAAGCCTCAAGAATGAAGTGCAAACACTGTCTCATTCTGGGAGATTTCAACTATCCTAATATAGACTGGGATTTACTGTGTACAAAAAGTGAAAACTCTGCTGAGCAGAAATTCATAGGTTGTCTGCAGGACAACTTCATGTTCCAAACCAACAAGGTGGAGAGGAACGAACATTCCAACCATTTTGGATCTTGTGATCACAAAGGATTCCCAACATAACTTTTACTATTGAAAATGTCCATTGAAAGGTTGGTTGCTCCCCAAAAAATTGAGGACATCCCCCTTCACTTCTTACCACAGTACAGTGATATCAAGGAAATGAAGTATTGTATGCCCAAAAAATTGGATGTGAAAGGAAGTTGGCCTTGAAAAAAATCGGTCCACTTGAATTGACGTTCTATGGTACGTGTCACCCTTTTTGCCTAAAATTATATAGTTTTTTGTTTGTAAATACATGTATTGCAAATTTTATCCTGCTCATATGATATAACTGATTCACATATGACCCAATTTGTTCAATTATTTTTTACTCCGAATAAATTTTAAAAAATATATTTATATAGTTAAAGTTGAAAATAAAAATCATTTGAATTTATTGTAAAAACGTTTCTACCAAATCTGGATATGATATGACGTAATGTTGTAAAAGATACCTATTTAATAGACAGAAGCCCACGATATGATACTTTTGAAAAAGATACCTCGAGCAACTCTCGTATATAAAATGTCATAAAGATATGTAAAGACTGATTTATATAGAGAATGGCATTATTTTTATTTGAGCAACAAAGAACACGAAGAAGTGTTACGATTTCTGGATATTCTAGGGACAGACCTTACAGTGTACATGTATGATTATATGTCATTTCTATTCAGGATCTTCCCAAAACAAGATACAATTCAATATCTAGTCACAGGTAATATACTACCGCATATTTGAGTTCATCTCACAATATGCGCCTTTATCAAAGCTCTATCCTTGTATTATATGTCATCATTCACCTCCTTTTTGTGGAAAAAAACAAATAAATGTGATAAGCCGGAATTTATTTATCCATCCATACAGAGTCGGTACTTAGTCACTAGGTTTACGGGTTATCTCCCCTTTTCTATGAATCAATGAAAGTGAAAGGTGGGTGATGAAAGTATCCAATTTATTTTTTTGTATTATGAAATACCCTCCCACCTCACCCCTTGAGCTAGGCGTTAAGTATATACCCTTTCTCCTTTTGTTTGTTTAAATCACGTTTTTCATTGCTTTGCATGGTTTTGCTTTACCAAATTTATTAAAGTTATGCAAATGTTATTGAGAATCTTTTTCTGCTGTGGGTTTTTGTTTTTGTCTTTTCAGATATTTAAAGATTTTTTTGAAGGAGACTGACGATGCTGATCAGAATTGCCTGCTATTTCCGTATTCTGGGACCTTTGCAGTTTGGAATGATCTCTAGCCGAATGCGATGCGTGACATGGGTCAACTTGGCGAATTATCCATGCGAGGAGTTCGGGGAAAGACAGTAGACTATACTTCACAGTGGTCGTATTGGCGAAATCGTCACCTTCAATTTAACCATTGAACTGTTGATTTTGTTTTGCTTAACTGCGGGACTGAATATCGCGCATGCGCATAGGAACCCTGGGGTGGCAAAAAGAAAAACTTATCATGGTCGAAAAGTGTTGTGTCGTTGGGTGTACCAAAAGAGCTACGAAGGGTTGCAAGGTTTTTTTTCTTTAAGTTTCCCCTAAGTAAAACAAAAAGGCGAGCATGGGTTAATGCTGTTAATAGGAAGGGATGGTTACCAAACAAAAACAGTAGGATATGTAGTGAGCATTTTGAGACGGGTTGGCACTCGGACGATCGTGACGACCCCAACTACAGACCGACTCTATTTTCCTACAAATGTACACCTGAAGAGAACAGTGAACGATTTTCAAGAGCATATAGGAGAAACCTGACTAAGGTTTGCTTCTTTTTATTATAAAGTACGAATATTTACATCAACATTGGTTTATAATTAACGTCAACCCGAGATTCCTCTGTCGTGTTTTTACGCCCGTTAATTTGACTTGACATTTAGCGTGATTTGAGCTGGTCCCAATATTCCACGCTAAACACTTCGTATTGACTGTTGTACCAAATTTATATTTTAGGTGATTAAGAATTTACAATTAATTAGCATTTAATTATGCACAAGTCATGTTATATTTGAATGCATTAAATTATTAATATGTCATTTTCTGGTGATGCAGATTTTCCTGGTATAAAGACTCTTTGGTACAATTTCACATTCATTTTAGACTAGTGATTAGATTAATTGAAACTGTCCTCTTAACAATAGTGCAACTGACAAGCTGTTTAATTATTGAAATATTCAGTATGCAGTTGCTATTTGTTTTGAAAAGTTTCACAAACTACCCCATCTTTGCTGGTTGAAGTATGCTGGTCATTGATATGGGGAACCTGGATTCAAGTAGTGCCATAAAGTAAAATCTATCCATCTATGTTAAATTTACTGGTTAAATTTGATGGAAAAAAGTATTAGTCATATTTCTATGTAGTATATAACAGCATCTCTATATTATACAGTTATTGTACTATAAGCATGAAAAGTTTTTGTTTGTCGAAATGTGCATTGAATTTGTATATAGGCCAATACACAAGTCAAAAAAAATCTTAATGGAAAAAAAGCTGAACATCAGGTTTACCCCTTTTTTTATATACAAAATAAAGTTAATTTTTATTTGTAATATTATTGTAAGTTGTAATTTATTTTTTCTGTAGACTTTTGAGGAAGCAGCCGTAAAGCAAGAACATTTGGAGAGATGCAGATTAGAGGCATCTGTAAAAATGCACAGCTACAGTTTCCCTGAAGAGCTGCAGACATCCCCAGGAAAACTGTACAATGTCAATGTATATCCTGAAGAGGATGACATTGATATAGGTGTAGTCATAACAGCTGATGAAGGTTTGGATTGGGTTTTTTTCCCCAAAAGTGTTCACTTTGAATTCGGCACACATTTAAGCACCAGATTTTTTTTTTTTAAAAAAGAAGTCTCACAACTGCAGCGATATTGAGTAACGTGCATCAGCATGTTATGAAAATTACTTATTTGCACACACTGTTGCCATTATGAGATGTCATTCAAAAAATAATATTTCGGTGCTTATATCATGTATATTTACATACCCTTTAACTCCTTGCCTTGTCTGCAAATCATTTAAATTTGATATTTTGTTTTACTTCAAAATGTCTGTATTATCCTTTGGCTAAGTTACAATTAATGGAAGACTTATAGCAATTGCCAACTTTTTCAATGTGTGATTTTTGATTTTCATGTCTGACATTTACATTTGCCCTGCATTTAACATTTGTGATGTTCGCTATATCTGCAATTTTGTATACATGTAGCCGTATAAGGAATTTGTTAAATTTAAATAGCTGGGGATCCAAGATAACTTTGTTACATCCATGAATTCTCAATATCTGTGTTCATACTAAACAAGTTTTACTGTTTAAGCAAAGTTCATGTAGATTCAATGTAAATATCATATTTTGAATTCTTATATTGATAATGATTTTAGATGATGACATTTAAGTTGCTGGTAACTTTAATTAATGAAATCAATATTATTTCTTACACACATACAAAATCTGTATGTCTTAATGTGGTGGAGACCAATTGCATTGTACTACTCAATATATACATTTAGGTTCACAGTGTGACCCAGATCCTCTTCTTCAAGAAAATACTTTGTTGAAGGAGGAAAACATACTTTTGAAGGAAAAGCTTCACAAACTGCAATGGGGTGTGAACAAAATCAAAGATGATGATGTTGCAACTAGATTCTATACCGGATTGCCCAGCTTTGCTGTTTTCCTCTGGCTGTACAAGTAGAGTATTTTTTTATTAATATATTCTTAAATGGGCATTCTATATTTGATACAAAGGCATGTAATACTGTAAATCACGTTTTATTCGCGAGACTGTATTTAAGAAATAAAGTCTGCGTTTTCGTGAATGTTGCAGAATAACCTTCAAGGTCGAGAAACTTCTCTTCAAGGTCGAGAAATATTGTTTGAAAGATAAATGCGGAGGTGTTAGCCGAGGCTTTTATATTTCAAACAACATTTCGAGACCGAGGAGGTTATTCTGCATCATTCACGACAACAAGGACTTTATTTGTATTCTACCAACACCGATAAATACGGCTGATCGTTTCCTCTAAAGAGAAATGAATTAGGTCACCATGTCTCGATTATGCTGTTTCATTTAACACCAGAGGTAAAATTTGTTTGCTTACCTGTGTATGGAATGCAGACGATCTTAGTTTTTGTTACATTAAAAATAGCCTTTATTAAATTACAAATTTGTTCGTTATATGTATTGATCAGTTAAAACGAATATACAATAACAAAATCATGTTCCTGTTTTACTGCTAAAATCACATTGTTTAATGTGTAGGGAGGTCCGTGGAATAGCCCCGCTTAGCTATAAAAACCGACTTCATCAGCAAACTTAATGAAATTTACAGTGTTTATTTCTTACAAAGACGACACATCGATGCGGTCTAAACAAGTATTCATTCTACAGCCAAACATGCATTTGAATTGTTTTAATTTGATACATGTTTCTGATCTGAAAATTATTTGATGACGTTCGTGATTTATTGGAGAATAATGTCCAGCGGTTTCCTTTGATGTTTTCAAAAATCGTGCCACTGGTAGAATTTCTCGTAATTAAGCGAGACAGTGAGCTCGCGAAAATTTCTTTCTCGCGTTTAAAATTATTCCTTATAATTACATAGAGGAAAAACAACAATTCGTGAAAATTATGTCTCGCTAATAAACAGTCAATGATTATCTCGCGAAAATAAAGTGTCACGAAAATTCAGTGATCTACAGTATCAAGTAAATTATAATAGAAAAAGAGTTTTTAAAAATTTTGCAAAGTGAAGGTATCTTCTTATGATTAGAACAGAAAAATCTTTTCATATGGGGGGCAAATTATCGAGTATACATTTAAATAAACCCCCCCACTTGAAAAGTGGATGGGTGTATAATGATTGGGATGTCTGTATGTTATGCTTTTGGGTACCCTTCTCTTATCTGGAATTCCTCTCATACATGTGGCAGCAGGTGATACCATTTAGTGAGCTCAGTGCTCACATTACCACTAATTTTCTTTTGCAGTTTCCTACTTCCAAAGGCAAGGTGCATGACCTACTGGGTTGGTGAAGGTACATCTGAGACAGGAAGACAGCGGCCAAATAAAAGCACTCTCCCTCTCATTGACCAGTTGCTGGCAGTTCTTATGCGTCTGAAGGTTGCGCTTCTAGTAACTGATATTGCTGAACGATTTGGAATTTCACCTTAAGATTTTCTTCCATCTTTACAACATGGATTTGCCTTCTTCATGCAGAGCTCTGTGCTCTGAATAAGTTTCCCTCAAGAGAAAAAATTGCATCTTGTTTGCCTGAATGCATGAAAAAGTTTCCAAATTTAAGAGTAATTCTCGACTGTACTGAAATATATATACAGAAATCATCAAGTTTAGTTAACCAGAATTTAAACTTTTTCAAATTATAAACATCATACGACAATGAAGTTTTTGATAGGGATTTCACCTGCTGGAGTTATTTCTTTTGTGTCAAATGCTTGGGGTGGAAAAACTTCAGACAGGCAGATGGTTATTGATAGGGGGTTTTTGGATTTATTAGAACCAGGAGACAATGTAATGGCTGATAAAGGTTTTACAATTAGAGATTTACTGCATGAAAGAGGTTGTACTTTAAACATTCCACAATTCAACACTAAAGGACAATTTTCAGTTGATGAAATTCTGTACACACAAGAAATTGCAAAGGTTCGCATTCATGTCGAGAGAAGTATAGGTAGGATTAAATGTTTTCATATTTTTGATGGTGTAATGCCACTTTCACTTGCACTTTTGTTAAATCAAATGTTTCAAGTTGCTAGTTTCTTGACAAATCTTGATGTTCCACTCATTGAAAATTAAATGTACAAAGAGATTTTACTTTATTCTAAGTCACTCAATGAAATGTCTCAATAAAATGTCAATTTTGTAGCACACATTGATGAAATAGAAATGAGAGTATCAGTATCTGAGTATATGTTGGTTAGATGCTTAGAAGGTATATTTGAAGGTACTGTAAATCACTTTTTATTAGCGAGAACTTAATTTTAGCGTAATTACGCGAGAGAGTGTGATCGCGAAAATTTAATTCTCGCGTATAATAGTATTCCTTAAAATTATATAGAGGAATAATCACAATTCGTGAAAATAATGTCTCGCTTATCAAGAGTCGATGACTATCACGCGAAAATAAGAAATCGCGTAAATTTAGTGATCTACAGTATATTGGGTACTTGAAAAATGTAGGGGGGCATATGCTGTTTATATGTTTTATGTGTAACTTTTATTGAATTTTACCCTTGTGAACCCCAACCAATCTTTAATAACAACTTTACCTATACATGTAAAAAAGTGAATTCAAGAATGAATCTTTTTATTTTCTTAATTCTTGCAGTTTGCAATCTCTATTTTTGGACAATAGATGGTTATAAAATGCAAATGTATTAGTTAGATCACATGAAATGTATTGTCAAAATTAAAAGCTTATGTATTTGAATAAATGCCTACTATTTTTAACTCAATGAAAACAAATCTGTAGATAGAGTTTATGTATTTTTAAATGTTCCTACACATGTATTTTTAAACTGTTCTTATATGTCATAGAAAATGCACCAAAATCAGTTGTTATTATATACTCTTAGTCTAATATTTACTCTAATTTGTTTTAAAAAAATGTATGCATCTTATTGTAGTCAAATCAATGAATACAAGATTTTGGAATTAAAATATACTGTTTCACTTATATTTAATAAGATAGCTTCAGTATAAATATTTCAATCCACATGAAAAATTTAATTTACATGTAAGTGGATCAACGCGGACGTGGGGAAAACATTGGATTGAAATTTGAGTTTGAAATTCATTTTCAATCCACCTGAGCTGTCTTCAAAAGCAAAGTGTGCATGTATGATCCAAAAGACAAATATTTCAATTCCCAAATATATGTTGGTTGAAATTTATACTGATATGAATTTATTAGCCTATAATATTATCTTAAGACACTGGTAAAAGTCATAGAAGACATTTTTTTCTGGAGACGGCCATATATATATGATTCTAGAGGGAGGGGGGGAGGGGGGCAAATTGTCGAGTCAGATCATGCTTTGTATATAACAATTAATTTTTAGGATGACAAGTTTTTTTTAGTTTTGTCTTCGATGAAATATGTTTGACAGCTTTCTTATTTATTTCCAAGACTATTAAGCCTCTCCAGCCCACACATACATAATACCAAACAGAAATAAAATATTTGTCACTTCATGTATTGTTTTAAAACGGTGGACAGAAAATTCTTATTTATATACAGTGCATTATTTTCAAACGATACCAAAAATGGGATTATTTGTTTTCTGTGTCAATCAGTAATAATGTGCCTTCCGTTCTAGAGCTGAGGGATTAAAATGAAATGCAATTGTGAACTGCCCGGCCTTGTACCTATCGATCGACCATAAAGTGGACGATCGTCGAGAATGGCAGATCGGGTATAGCGTCCGCGACTAAGGGTAGTACAGACTGTACCTCGGTAAAATGGGGGGTATCTAGAGGGCTGCCATCGAAATGAATGGATATGTTTAAATTTAGGATGGAGTTGACTATTTCCAATATGTCTTTTTTTCAAAGATCACCCCAACTCCTCTGCTAAGTGCTGTAACGAATTTTTTTTAGCTTGTTTAAACTTTCCCGGATCGCCATCTTACTCTATGTAAACACTGCCGTAACCAAGGCTTTGCGGAAATTAGTTACGTATTTCACAGTCATATTATTGGGAATAAAAAGAAAAAAAGGCTCCTTAAAAAGAAAATTTAAATTTATTTACAAAATTTTACTTAATAATTTATTGCAAAACTTTTATTCATGTTAATGTCAAAGTACACGTGAATCTTTGCCACTCTTCTCTTTTGCCACCCCTGAAGCGTTATGCGCATGCGTGCATATTATCATGAAAGAGTCTATTTATTTTTTTGAATTATGAAATAATTTATCATAATTTTCAGTTTTAAAGGTTAAGTTTCAGTCAAAAAAGTAAAACGGATTTTCTTATTAACATTGATATTGCTCGATGGCAAGTATTTTATTGGATTGAAACAGATCGATTTTCCACCCGTCCATGCTTTAACATTGGCACATGGTACAAGAGATTACAATGTGGTAATAATAACCAACTTCATCAGCAGATTTTGAATGAAGAAAAGCGTACTTAGTGAAATAATATTCAAACTAAATGAGCTAATGTAAAAATAGGTTTGAACTTCAACTTCATTCGGTCCATGTTATTCAAGGTCATTGGTCAATAAACATCAGCACTCATGGTGGCCTATATTTAGTTACTTAGGTCCCTTAGCCTATCTTTAGGGGATTTTAAAATGGGAATATCCATAATTATAATTCTTACAGTATGAGTATGCTTTTGTAACTTTGGATTGGTTGCATTTATCAGTTTATTTAAAATATGGAGTGATATTTAACAAAAATAAATAAATGTTCAAGGATAGGGTAACCCTAGCTGTGCCATACCAGTCTACCTTTTTCCTTAAAACAGTGAATAAATAGAAAAAAAAAATACAGATTGAGAAGTTATAAAAGTTTGATAAATCTTTGGAAATGTTATTTATAGCTTGATTCACAAAGGGACAGAACTCTAATTAAAGTATATAAATTTCAATCAAGGCCATTCATCTTTATCAAGGGTCCAAAGAGAGGCATGAAAGATATGCAATTGCGACAAAGGCAGTAATTAATTGTGAAATAAAATAGTTTGAAGTAAAAAACAGAACAAGTTTTGGTGCTTTTGAATGTAACATTACAATTATGCATTGTATGATATGAATGAAACATCAAATAACTTGTGTATTTGTTTATACATATTTACAGTTGTACATACGCTATATGACAAAACTCAAGGTAAGTAAATATGAATGATGACTAAATAGATTTTGAGTTCAAAAATTCAGTTGGATGGAAGCATTACAATGAACGATTCAGGCTGTAAAATCTGGGGGGCATACCCGGCATAGGTAACATGCACCAGAGTTGAATGGTACATTGTCTGTCAAATCCACATAATTTGTAATAGGACCAGCAGCATCCTCAACCATTCGGATATCACTTCTCTTAAGGGGCTTGACATGGAGGACAACTTCAGACTCAACAAGAACAATAACAATGTGTGCATAGTAATTTGAATTGAATTGAACATACATTAATTTTATTGTAATAAACATATACAATGTAATACATAGTAATTTAGGACCTCAATGGTTCATTAGTAACAGTTGATATAGATAGGAGTCTCCAATTTTTATTATAATTAACTACATGTAGATATCTAGCAAGGCTAACTAGTATTTTACTGGTTAAATATATATCAAAGGGTTCAGATTAAGTGAGATGGGGTCAAAGGCATGTTTCACAAATATATTCTGTGTTGTCATTTTGGTTTAGTTAAAATTATACTTAAAAGAAATAAAAGAAGGTCAGGATGTTCGTTCATTTGGAAGCTGTCTCCAGTGTACATGAGCATAATCATGAATTTCTCTAACAGTGCCTCTACCTTAATTGAGAAGGTTTGATGATGACACAATATAAACACATCATTTAAAGGGGCTGGGTGGTTGTGGCCATTTTTAGACTATTTTGATCGCCTTTAGAAGAAGAGCTCAATGTAAAGATATAACAAAATGATCAAATTTAAAACTAAACACATGCTAAAATTTATGTAATTTTTCTTTGCCAAATCATAGTTGACAGCTTAAGATATCATATCCCAAAATTTAAATTATATCTGGTGGTTAATAATTGTTGACCCCCTAGCCTCCCTAATGTCTTCTCTCCCTTTAACTGCATAAAGGCCATGTATCTTATATACCGGTAGTTGTGTTTAGTAAATGAAAAGTTTTACCATCTTAAGTAAACATGAAAAATCAGGGAAACTTATTTTACTAATTTATTTATTGTTTCACAAATGTTGATTATTTGCTCAGAGATTAATTTCAGCACGGGATTGTAATTCCTGACAATGTTCTAAAATATGGGTCTAGTCACTTGTTTAATATTTATACAAGAAGAGAATTTTGGGTATTTAAATATAATTCTACAAATAAAAGACTATAAAAAGAAATTAAATAATAATAATAATTTATAGGCTAATTGAAGCACTGTAAACAAATAAATAAATTAGGAAATTAACATTTATTCTTTTGAGTTATCTTTCTCATTCGGAAAAGTGAACCTTAAAATAGGTTAAAACCTTAAATACCTTAAAACTTTATTTTCCTGAACTTTTACCAATTTTACTCAAGTTATTCAATTTGGCATTGGGAATGAGGGACAATTTACAGAGTTCTTCAGGTGCTAGTCAATGCAGGCTCATTTGAATACAGTTCACAGTGCTGGTACTTTCTTTGTATTTTTCTTATGACACATGCTGTATGAGTGGTCATGCAATAATACATGTAATACTAGTAAATAAATCAAAAATAAATAATAAAAAAAAAAATAAATAAATAAATAAAAAAATAAATAAATAAATAAATGAATAAATAAAAAGGGTTATAATGAGACTTATAAGGTTTACACTGGGGCTTTTTGTCAGTGTTGGTTTCTGCTGCATCTCTTAAGTTGTGAAATAAATAGATTTGGTATTTCACAGAGATAAAAGTTGTTTTAGTTAAAATTTTATATTCACAGTTTTTAAACTCACAAAGGGTATAAATTGTTTAGGTAACTAGTTTTCTTTATCACTTAAACAGTAAAGGCGAGATTATCTAACTACCTAACAGATTAGGGGGGGGGGGCACATATTGTTCCACAGGCTAGGTTAGTCAATCTAATCCATTTCCTACAATATTTTCTTTTTAATAGTACGCAATTACTGTTAGAAATTAAAAGACATATGCATATCTCAGGGGCATTTTCCCAATTAAAATATCAGTTCAAACCTAGTTCCCATTTGCATGTAATTTGATAGGTGTTTATCCCTCATCATCATAATTATTTTATTTTACTTTGCACATTTATCTCGTATGGGATTAAGATGCATTAGTTGGTGCATATATATGTACATGCAGTGTACATCCATGCATGAGCTAGTGGGTACAAATACAGGTTAGCTAGGGGATACAAATACAAATCCACATGTGTGTAGGAGTTAGAGATTCATGATACTGTACTAAGATTAGATAAACTTCTCCAGCATTTTAGGGTATTAGATAATGGATAGGTTTCCACTGACTAAGCATATTAATTATCATGCTCTCTATCATATATCCATTTTCTACAGCCTTATTGGCTTAAAAAGATTTAAAAGTCTGTAATTTTAATAATTAAATATAATTTTAATAACCTATTCCATAGAATATTTTTGCAAAGGGGGGGGGGAGCTTAAGGTGTGATAAGTAAGATTATGCATTTGGATAGAGCATCAGCTTGGAAGGGGTTTAGAATAAAGGATTTAATCATATGTGCCTTCAATGTCTGCTACAGTCTAATTACATTTACAAATGAGTAATAAATACAAAGTCCTCTATAGTGTGTCTTGGTTTGAAAGGTACTTGTATACAAAATTTAATCAATTTTGAGCTTGTTTTCAAAAATAAGTGGTACATGTATAACATCATTCCCTCAGAAATGGCAAGTTACATTACCAAATATCACAAAACATGTTCTGCAGTTTACAAATTGGTAATGTGAACACTTTTATTGTCAACAATACAGGAGCAGCATAATCATGCTGAAAGGAAAAAAAGGGGGGGGGGGGTAAAGAGTAAAGGTGCTCATTAATTTTGTTTGTAATCTATGCATTAAAGTATTTTACAATTTTAATTTTTCAAATCACCTAAAGAATAAATAAGAAATAAAATTCAAATTAATAAACAAACAAATAAAAAAAAGGGGGGGGGGGTAAATCTAAATAAAACGTATTTTCTACATAATTTTCTTACATAAGTCCAGGTAATAGTTCTTTCTTGCCAGTTGGATATTATTAATAGAAACATAGACCCAAAGCAATATAATACTAGTAACTTAGAAAGATGTAAATTCAGGAGGGGGAAGGGGTTAGGTACCATTAATTTGAAGGGAGACCAGAATTATTTTTGTGCAGGATAGTTCTACAATGGGTTGGAAATGATAGAGAGTGATGTTCACGATGGATGAGTTGCTGAGGGTATTGAGTAGGCTAGGAGTCCATGGTGGGTGGTTAAATTGAAGTTGCCTACCCCCACCAGGTGGCGGTGGGCACCTACGGTGCCCATGTGGCGAAATCGTCACCTTCAATTTAACCATTGAACTGTTGATTTTGTTGACTTTTTGTGGTTGATGTTGATATATGTGATGGTTGATGTTGATATATGTGATGTTGACTTTGAAAATTATATCTTATACAATGTAAAGCTAAAGCAAAACAATATAATTAAAAGATAATTTGTGTTGAAATGTGTCCGTAGCACGATTGAGGTCAACCCAGCGTGCTACTTTTCCCGTCAGGAAGGGCACAACTTATGTTGATTTTGGGGTATGCCATTTTGCCGGCTGCCCCACTGTTGTGTAGACCACTGTGGACAATACCTGCCAACTCGAATAAAACATTAAACTTAAATACTTAGCATTTGTTTATTATATATAGGTCTTTGATAATACCGCATATTTGAGTTCATCTCACAATATGCGCCGTTATCAAAGCTCTATCCTTGTATTATATGTCATCATTCACCTCCTTTTTGTGGAAAAAAACAAATAAATGTGATAAGCCGGAATTTATTTATCCATCCATACAGAGTCGGTACTTAGTCACTAGGTTTACGGGTTATCTCCCCTTTTCTATGAATCAATGAAAGTGAAAGGTGGGTGATGAAAGTATCCAATTTATTTTTTTGTATTATGAAATACCCTCCCACCTCACCCCTTGAGCTAGGCGTTAAGTATATACCCTTTCTCCTTTTGTTTGTTTAAATCACGTTTTTCATTGCTTTGCATGGTTTTGCTTTACCAAATTTATTAAAGTTATGCAAATGTTATTGAGAATCTTTTTCTGCTGTGGGTTTTTGTTTTTGTCTTTTCAGATATTTAAAGATTTTTTTGAAGGAGACTGACGATGCTGATCAGAATTGCCTGCTATTTCCGTATTCTGGGACCTTTGCAGTTTGGAATGATCTCTAGCCGAATGCGATGCGTGACATGGGTCAACTTGGCGAATTATCCATGCGAGGAGTTCGGGGAAAGACAGTAGACTATACTTCACAGTGGTCGTATTGGCGAAATCGTCACCTTCAATTTAACCATTGAACTGTTGATTTTGTTGACTTTTTGTTGTTGATGTTGATATATGTGATGGTTGATGTTGATATATGTGATGTTGACTTTGAAAATTATATCTTATACAATGTAAAGCTAAAGCAAAACAATATAATTAAAAGATAATTTGTGTTGAAATGTGTCCGTAGCACGATTGAGGTCAACCCAGCGTGCTACTTTTCCCGTCAGGAAGGGCACAACTTATGTTGATTTTGGGGGTATGCCATTTTGCCGGCTGCCCCACTGTTGTGTAGACCACTGTGGACAATACCTGCCAACTCGAATAAAACATTAAACTTAAATACTTAGCATTTGTTTATTATATATAGGTCTTTGATAAATTACAATATATACAAGTCTTAAAAAATCTCTTCTCATTCAAAAGTTATGACCAATTATAGTTAAAGTTCTTTGAAAAGTAGGTCAAACTTCAAGGTCGAGATCAGGAGATCAGCAATCAAAGTGTGTTTAGAAAGGTCTTATCACAGATAGCACACGTGTTTAATATGAAAAATCTCTTCTCATTCAAAAATCTATATGGCTGCGGCGGCCATGCTTAAAGTTTTTGTGACAGACGGACAGACGAATGAGATTTAATGTCCCCTCGCTTTTGCGAAAGCGGGGACGATTAACAGGAAGCTATCTTGACATATATTATTTTATTATTACTAATAGATAAATGGCATGTTTTAAGACATTGCATCTCCAATTTCATTTTGGTGACACATTGATTTTGAGAAAAACAAAACCAGGAAGTCGTCTCATTTTTCATTTTAATAGCGTGCATGACATATAATTAAAAACAAGGTCCGTATACAAATATCGTCATCTTGTTTTCGAAAATAAAACAACACCAATCTTAAATTAAAGGTTTGTTTCTTCAACTTAAGATATTTCTGCATAAAGCCACATATTTATGTCTTTTGAGAGAAATTCTATAATTTTACCTTAAATATTAGTTTTCAGGACTAACGTTAAAGAAATGTATTCGAACATGACATTGTTCCTTATGTCACTCTGTTGTATGATGGTCATTACTAGAGCCGACTCTCCAAAGCCAAAGACCTTCCGCCATGACTATGTAACATATAAAAATGTTTGACGGGAAATGGACTGGATACCAAAGTGCGATATTGTCATAACTCATAAGGAAACTGGGGGAGGTAACTCACTAGTATTTATTTATGAAAAATTCATTTTGCCTTCTGCCTGGAAGTAAAAACTATAATTTCAAATTCAAAAAATCCATAACATGCATATTTTTTTGTCATTTAAGTATCAGTCACATTATCCAGCGATTGGGTATACGATGAGAAACCGATGCATTTTTTGATGAAAATAACTTGGTTGCCAACCGGGCACCACTAGTGATCGGACGGTGACTGACGCCATTTTGCGAATCGGTGGGGTCATCGGTAGGAAATAATTCGTAGTTAAAATTCAGGGATGTCTCCAACGATGCCTCAGATCGCTCCTCATCCTCAACCCATCGCTAACACATCTTTCAAGGATCGGCCGATGTATGGCCGAGCATCGTCAAGTGTCCGTTGAATCTGAGGTCTTCGGGGGGTTGAGTAGTGTTCAACAGATAACGGCCGATCATCTGTCGATGTTCAACCAAACATCGGCCCGATATTCGAATGATGTTCACCAATGTATGAGCGATGTAATATACATCGGTCAATTATCCTGGAACATCGTTTCATGATTTGCAATGCATCGCTGGGCCTTTGTAAGTCCGGCCGGCAACCACGTCATTTTTATCATAAAACGCATTGGTTGCCCATTGTATACCCATCGCTGGATAACGTGACTGATACTTTAAGGACTACTTGGCCGATGTGGACCGATGTTGGAGCATAGTTAATGCCTAGGTCACATTTCCCGGCCGGTAGCCGTAGACCGGTGGTAATCGTTGGTAATCCGTTGCAGCAATGTAGTCAAAGAAAGCACGACAGTCTTTAGAAAGCCTTGATGTTTGCTGCAAGTTAGCAGCAAGTCTGCAGAAAGCTTGCTGCAATTATTTTTCCATGCAAATGAGGTTTGTTGCAAGTCTGCAGCAAACACTGGATTTTCCAAATGTGGCTTGCGGCAAACATTGCTGCTAGCTAATGCAGCAAACAATTTTCTTATGGTTTTGGCACATTCATGTGTACAAGCAGCAAGTTCGTAGAAAGCTTTTGTCCTGACTTAAATCTGTTGATTTTGGAGGAAATCCACCACATGTTTCTGAAATGATACAAGGCTCTCTTTATGTTCCTGGACAAAGTTTTCATACTTTTTGAAAATTAAAGTGCATTATAGCTTTTTATATGAAAAGAACATTAAGAACTTTACATATAATTTTTAATTGAATATTACCGTGATTAGACAGCTACTAATCAATTTGAAACATTTAATTGATTCAGGTCCTTTGATTTATTTAAGAAGTATACATATGTGATATTAAAAGAGGACTGAAATTCATAATAAATAAAGATTTAGATTTGACCTAGCGTTTACACAAGTTACTCAAATGAGCTATTAAGAAATACTCTTTTAAATATCATATTTAAACAAAATAATTTCTTACCAATTAGATATCATGGATGCCAATGAACACCTACATCCAGAGTTTGACACTTTTAATCATTCAAAACGGTGTATAATCCTAACAAAATACTGAGATTTGTCAACTTCAATTTAAACATTTCAAAATGGCTAGTTCTGTGTTGATCCCAGTGCAATCTGTATTTCATTGGCTGATTTGACTTGTTAACTTTTTTTGCGAACTTCCTGTCAACATTCGAATTATGAAATGTTTCCTGCGAACTTGCTGCTAACATCAAATTGGTGTGTATGTTTCTTGCAATGTTCTCTTCAAACATGTTGGGTTCCTACGAATTTGCTGCAAGCTTGCAGCAATTGCTGCATCTCTGCAAACATGTTGGGTTCCTATGAATTTGCTGCAAGCTTGCAGCAATTGCTGCAATGTTTGCCGCAAGATTGCAGCTAGCGGCAATCATCTGCGAACAAGAATTTTTTTCCTGCGAACAATTTTGTTTGCTGCAAGCTTGCAGCAGACTTGCTGCAGGCCTGCAGCAAACATTTAAGGAATGTTTTTTAGTTTTGTGTGAGTTATTGGTGTGTGAATCACACAGACTTGTCACGTAGGCATATTTCATGAAGCGCGCTAGCGCTTCATGAAAAATATGCCTATGTGCAAGTCTGTGTGATTCACACACCAATAATTCACACTAAACTGAAAAAAACATTCCTTATATTTACATTTTACCAGTTTGGAGGCCAAAAAAATATACCCAATATTTGAATTTCTCGCTGTCCTATTTTATTGCATTTTACTATAATCGCTGCAGTCTCATTGTGACGTCACGTTAACGCACGTTTCTCCGTGTATATTTCTACGCGTGAGTATACACAAAAATGAATTTCAAATCAATTTCACTGTAAGCTTACTAGAAAAACACAGCGAATGTTAATATATCAGTTTGGTAATCATCGTCAAGTGTCCGTTGATCTGAGGTCATCTAGGGGATTGAGCGGCGGGCAGCAGACATCGGCCGATCATCGGTAGATGTTTGACCAAACATTTGCCCATAGCCGACCGACGTACGAACGATATTCACCGGTCGATTACCCTGGAACTTTGTGTTATGATTAGCAATGCATCGCTGGGCCTTTGTACGTCCGGCGGGCAACCACGCCATTTTAAAAAACGGCATAGCTGGATAATGTGACTGATACTTAAAAGCACTACTAGGCAGATGTGGACCGATGTTAAGGCATTGCTCACACCACGGTTTACCACCGATTACCAACGGTCTACGGTCATTGACGGGGAAATGTAACTCGGGCATTATTACATGTAACCATGTTGGATACAAATTTCAAACAGAACACTGACGAATAAACCATTCGATAAATATGTTAAAATTCAGAAGAAGTTCCATACATTTGATTTGCCAGCGGAATTAATTCAATTAATCTTTATTGAGTAATGTCAAAAAGTAGTATATTATTTTACATATACAGCCCTAGGCCCATATGCTAAATGTATTTAAAAAATATTTAGCATATGGGCCTAGGGCTCTATATGTAAAATAATATACTACTATCTGACATTACTCAATAAAGATGAGCCCTAGGCCCATATGCTAAATATATTTAAAAAATTTCAGGTTGTCGGGGAAAGATTGTGGCATTTTATGCTATTCTATCTAAAACACTTAACAGAACAGCATCCCAATAAATACAGTCATCAAGTTTGGAAATGTATTGACCAATGAGGGAGGAGGATACAACCCAACAACAGATAAATTTACCGCACCAGAGGATGGCGTCTATTCGTTTTCCTGGACATACTGCACAGACAAAGGATCCACTACGTACATAGCTGGTATCGTAGATGGAACCACTCGTGCATACATATCCAATGCTAATCAGGCAAATGGATGGCAAAATACATCAGGGCACCTTGTCATAAAACTGAAAAAAGGAAACCAATTTTGGGTTCAAACCATGACCAAAATTTCCAAACTCATTCATGAAAGTTACACGTTCCTGTCTGGGTACAAGTTGTCTGGTTGTTAATCTATGGAAATAAATTTTCCAACATATTTTTCTTTATTTGAAACATATTTTGTTGATATTGCTCCTGGAGTTTTCTTTTCTGAAGCATGGAGATAACGACAGCATTCAAGCTCAAAAGTCCATAAAACAATATAAAAAAAGAGCGGAGCAAAACATATCCAAACACCAAAGGTAAGATCCGATGCCAAGAAGGAATTAGCATCCTCTGTATACCGGTCACACCCGCCGTGTGCTTTTTGTCATGAACGGGAAAAAGCCGTCTTTAATTCAGTATGTAAATAATGTACTGACAATTAGGACTGATAATTAGTATGAAAAAGTCAGTCAGCATTTGACTCAATGATAAACCGTATTTGTTGACAAGGTCATTGTTTCTACTATAGAACTTAGGAAATGATGACTTTAAAAACAAGACTGTTGATATTTTTGTTTCATCAACTTGTTTGTCAATAATTTACCTAGTTTTAGAAATTGTTCATAGGTAGAGCATTCTCTTGCGTAACCGAGAGATATATATCCCATATGCAGGTATATTGTATATTGTTTAACGTCCCTCTCGAGAATTTTTCACTCATATGCAGTTGAAAGTAAAATATCTAAATATTAAACGGATGTCTCCGATTCTGTTGTATTTTTTACCTCAAGCTCACCGGGATTTATATTATCGACATAAGAATGGAAATAACTATTGTTAAGTAACAATAAGTTGTCGATATACTAATGCCGAGTTAAAGACCACAGCAAATGTTTTCTTCTTTTCACATGAATACAAAAATATGTCTACTAAAACGGGGCGCAATTGGTACCCATGGAAAATCTGATAAATTGATGAAAGAACTGGTCTATAAATACCATATAGGTATTGTCAATCAGAAACTCAAGCATCTTTACTTATGTCAACTTCAGAATTAAAATAAATTAAACATGTTGCAATGATGTTTGCCTATACATGTTAGTACACCTTATAAAAACGTTTTTTTCCTGTTAGAATTTAAAGGAACTTTTTTTCTTTAAAGTGCTGGTGCTTTCGTAAAATCAAGAGCATTGCTTAATAAATACAAAAAGACTTGTTTATGGTCAAACGTTGTATAACTAATTATTTTTGAAATTTGCATTATAAAATACGAATTCTTTTTAAGATCAGACGATACTTTCCCCAAATATTTGTTTCGTAGATCTTCATAATGTTTGGAAAATATACAAAATTAAGATTACTTTCTGATTTCCAAACATGTTTCTTATTGTTTTTAAAAATTTGAAATACTAAAAATGTGATGTTGACAAACTAAACTTTTATCCCCTAAAGGATTGTATAAGAAATGTCATCCTCTGGTATCTCGCACAAATGCATGGTAAGGTACCTCAATTTTTAGCTCTACTGGTCAGAGACCAAAAGAGCTTATGCGATAGTAATGCGTCCAGCGTCCGTCTGTCTGTCTGTCTGTCTGTCTAGCTGTCCGTCTGTCTGTAAACAATTTTTCAAAACGCTACTACTCCTACAGTTTTGGTCTGATTTCAATATAACTTGGCACACAAGTAGACTACACTAAGATACGTAGAATAGTGCATCGGTTTTCGCTTTCGATGAACGATGTTGCCATGGTTACTAAAAATAGAATTTTCTGTGAAATTCCTTTAAAACGCTACTCCTTCTACAGTTTTGGTCTGATTTCAATATAACCTGGCACACAATAGACTACACTAAGATACATAGAATAGTGCATCGGTTTTTGATTTCGATGAACGGTGTTACCTTGGTTACTAAAAATATAATTTTCTGTGAAATTCCTTTAAAACACTACTCCTTCTACAGTTTTGGTCTGATTTCAATATAACTTGGCACACAAGTAGAATACATTAAGATACATGGAACAGTGCATCAGTTTTTAATTTCGATGAACAGTGTTGCTATGGTTACTTAAAATAGAATTTTCTGTGAAATTCCTTTAAAACCTACTCCTTCTACAGTTTTGGTCTGATTTCAATATAACTTGGCAGACAAGTAGACTACACTAAGATACATAGAATAGTGCATTGGTTTTCGATTTCGATGAACGGTGTTACCATGGTTACTAAAATAGCATTTTCTGTGAAATTCCTTTAAAACCCTACTCCTTCTACAGTTTTGGTCTGATTTCAATATAACTTGGCACAGAAGTAGACTACACTAAGATACATAGAATAGTGCATCGGTTTTTGCTTTTGATGAACGGTGTTACCATGGTTACTAAAAATAGAATTTTCTGTGAAATTCCTTTAAAATGCTACTCCTTCTACAGTTTTAGATTGATTTCAAAATAAGTTGGCACACAAGTCGACTACACAAAGATACATAAAATAGTGCAATGGTTTTTGATAAGTACATACCAGTAGAGCTACAGTCTCGACAGAGACTTCTGGTTTGTGAGTCAACATGTTAAAGTAGTAATTCTTCAATGACAAATCTTGGAAAAAATTATATATTATTGAGGAACGTCGCGTCTGTCCTTAAAGCAGCAGAATAGAACCTAGAAACATGATATGTAAACATGTTTTTCACTCATTAAAAAAAATAATCAGTCTATGTCAAAGAAATTTAGCTGGAACTGTGTATCTGTCCCTTTAATCATATGCCAGATTAGAGTCTTTATCTTAAATTTACCTGTATATAATAGAGTGCTGCAAAAGATAAATGGTTAAACATGAAAAGTTTGGTTCATACTCCTACAGCTTTGGTCTGATTTCAAGATAACTTGGCACACAAGTAGACTACAATAAGATACGTAGAATAGTGCATCGGTTTTCGCTTTCGATGAACGATGTTACCATGGTAACTAAAAATATAATTTTCTGTGAAATTCCTTAAAAACGCCACTCCTTCTACAGTTTTGGTCTGATTTCAATATAACTTGGCACACAAGTAGAATACATAAGATTCATAGAATAATGCATCAGTTTTTAATTTCGATGAACAATGTTGCCATGGTTACTAAAAATAGAATTTTCTGTGAAATTCCTTTAAAACACTACTCCTTCTACAGTTTTGGTCTGATTTCAATATAACTTGGCACACAAGTACTCTACATTAAGATACATGGAACAATGCATCAGTTTTTAATTTCGATGAACAGTGTTGTTATGGTTACTTAAAATAGAATTTTCTGTGAAATTCCTTTAAAACCTACTCCTTCTACAGTTTTGGTCTGATTTCAATATAACTTGACAGACAAGTAGACTACACTAAGATAGTACATAGGATAGCGCATTGGTTTTCGATTTCGATGAACGGTGTTACCATGGTTACTAAAATAGCATTTTCTGTGAAATTCCTTTAAAACCCTACTCCTTCTACAGTTTTGGTCTGATTTCAATATAACTTGGCACAGAAGTAGACTACACTAAGATACATAGAATAGTGCATCGGTTTTTGCTTTTGATGAACGGTGTTACCATGGTTACTAAAAATAGAATTTTCTGTGAAATTCCTTTAAAACGCTACTCCTTCTACAGTTTTAGATTGATTTCAAAATAAGTTGGCACACAAGTCGACTACACAAAGATACATAAAATAGTGCAATGGTTTTTGATAAGTACAAACCAGTAGAGCTACAGTCTCGACAGAGACTTCTGGTTTGTGAGTCAACATGTTAAAGTAGTAATTCTTCAATGACAAATCTTGGAAAAAATTATATATTATTGAGGAACGTCGCGTCTGTCCTTAAAGCAGCAGAATAGAACCTAGAAACATGATATGTAAACATGTTTTTCACTCATTAAAAAAAATAATCAGTCTATGTCAAAGAAATTTAGCTGGAACTGTGTATCTGTCCCTTTAATCATATGCCAGATTAGAGTCTTTATCTTAAATTTACCTGTATATAATAGAGTGCTGCAAAAGATAAATGGTTAAACATGAAAAGTTTGGTTCATAAAGTCCTTGAAATGTGCCCAAGCTCTAGTCAATAAATCTACGTAGCTTTTGTGTAATTATTCCTATTACTGGTATAAAACAGAGTTTCCTAGGATGTTTGTATTATAAACAATTAAACTAAAATTATACCACAACTTGTTAAACACATGTCTGGAAATCTTACTTATCATACTCACATTTCACTTTTTAAGGATAAAAGGTGAGTGCGATCTGCCAGACTTATTCTGGATTCCTCAGCCTCATATGCATCCTTTAAAGAGAGAAACCCCATTGCCGGGTGAAGAAGATGCCCTACCAAAATCTTATCTTTACTCTTGCAATAAAAGATATGGAGGTAACAAACAGCAGTCAAGCTTATAAGTCCATAAAACAATACAAAATAGGAGCAGAGCAAACACGGACCTCCAAAAATCAAAGGTGGGATTAAGTGCCATGGAGGAGTAAGCACCGGTCACGCCTGCCGTGTGCTCCTTTTCGTGATCGGAAAATAACGGAAAAGTCCGAGAACAGAGAGTAAACAATGGACTAACAATTAGTATGAAAAAAGTCAGTTAGCATTTGACTCAATGATATATTGTATTTTTTGACAAGGTCATTGTAGCGACTAGAAAACTTACAAAATGATGACTTTAAGGTAATTCCATCCTCCTGTGATGTCATAGGTTTTTGCAAAAAAAAACTGTTGATTTAAGATCATACCCAATAGAACAAAGTATACTTTTTAAAAGGTGTAATGATAAATATTCTTAGGCAAATGTATATTTTTATTATTTAATCAATTATTTAATCTTTGAAAAATTGTGACAAGAGGAATAACTCTCATTCAGACATTTTCTTTATTGTACATTTAATGTTAAATACTATAGTAGTTATCCTGATATTCAGATTTAAAATTAACTTATAAGTAGCAATTATTTTGGATCTCTTACTGTCAGAATTATGCATTTGAACCAGTTTATACATAATACATTATATTTACAATACTATTTTTAAACAATTTACGATTTTTTCATGTTGACTTACACTTCTGTTTATTTATGTCTCCCGTCTTAAATGATATGGTTACCTATGATTTTTTTGCGATAATTGGTAAATTTAAACTATAATAAATGTACTTTGTACTTTGAACCATTAAATTTGTGAGGATGGTTTTTCACCAACTTCCTTGTTAATAATATACCGAGTTTGACATTGTACATAAGCTTGCTTAAAACATTGCTGTGATATCATTCCTTTGTTCCTGCAGTCTAAAAATTTACCTTTGGCAGTCCGATATTAGTGAGCAGTCTGATATTAATCGTAATATCAGACTGTCTCAGTACTGATATCCTTCTGAATCGGACTGCTATTGAACAAAAGAAATAAAACGTGTGATAAATTAACAAACAGCAATTTAAATTTCCCAAATAGAATGATGCTTTTGAAACATTGATCTTACAGAATTGCAAAATTTTTAAAATTTAAACTTTCAATTACACCGAATAAACTGTAACAGGAAAAAGAACATGCGACAGACCAGATAATGCAATTAAAAAAAAAAAAAAAAAAAAAAAAAAAACTAAAACAAAAAAAAAAAACAACAAAAACACACACACACACAAAAACGGGTAAACTTCTAATAAACTTATTAGAATTGGAGAAGTGTTTCAATCCCTTTCTCTGGTTTTTGAAAAAAGAGTGGGCACACTGGGGGTCACCAGAGAAGCAAATAAACTTTCAAAGCCCCCAAAATAAATTCATGATAAAACACAAAGTTAAGACACTATAAAGAGCAGCATTCAAATAATTCGATTTCATTTTTCTCATTAAAAAGAAAATGTCTAGATGCAAAATCAAGGTAACTAGGCCTAGAATATGATAATTAATACTTAATTTGACAGATTCGCAACAAATTTTGAAAGAAAATTGAAGTTTTTCTAGTTTCCCTCAAAACTCCTGGTGTATTGATTGTTTGTTTTTTTTTCTAATGGAACATCAAAATCAAAGGTATATGTAGACGCTTAACATAAAAAAATGAAATGGACAATTATACCTTTAGCATATGCTTAATTTTCTGTGGATATTCTTCATATCAACAATTTTCATTCCATTCCAAATTCATCATTCACTAGGTTGTCTGTATGATAATTCGTTGCACTGATTTAATCTCGTGTATGTTTTAATTGAGAAAAATTTTGTCCCTCCTCTCATTTTCAAATTCTTTCAAATACTTCTTCAGTGTAGCCGAATCTCTAAATACTGATTACTTTTCATTTTAGCCTGCATTCTTGAAAGAATTGATTCAGTGGTCATTAACACCTTTGTCTTTTGTTCTAATATCGGACAGTCTCAGGTAAATCAAAAGCAATGTTTTAAGTAAGATCTATGCCTCATACAATTCTGTATTAAAAAAATATCAAACAGTTTGAGGCCTGTTAAAATATCAGACAGACGGATCGAACCCACAGAGTATTGCCGCATGAAACAAACGCTCTTGTCATTGAGTCACGGGAGCAATGATTATTATCTTTTTTTTCAATGAATGTCTTATCAGTGTCTTCTTTTCAAAAAGAATATCATGAAATAACTAGACCTGATCTTGGTCTTCTGTTCCATTTTCGATAAGATGGGATAGAAATTTGAGTGAGAATTTCGTTCAAATATAACCGCCGGAATATGGCTGAGATATTGCCGAATTGGCGTTAAACAGTAACAATAAATCAATCAATCGATCAACATAATCATAAAATGTAAAATGGAAATTTCATATAAGTATTATGTAACAAAATATTGATCATTAAAAAGTTATAGATGAAAGACATTCGGCCAACTTTGTTCCCTTATTTAAGGAACCAGCTCCCTTTGATATAATCTTGAAGGTCTCACGATTATGAAAACTTTTCGATCAGCTATTCAGAATTTCTTTTTGTTTTCGAGAGCTGTGAAAATTACTTCCCTATATCCGCATTATGTTACATCTATATAAGGTATTCGTTAAATTCATATAGCTGAGGATCGAAGAAAACTTTGCTATATCTGTGAATTAGCAATATCCGTGTTTCTAACAAACAGTTTTACTGTATTAAAAAACAAGACCAAAAGTTGAAAAACTGCGTACCATTTAGAACATTATTTAGAACATGTTTTGTTTCATTCATGCTTACCAAAAAGTCCTCTTTTTCGAGATATACTGTGCCAAAGATTTGGTTATCTGGCCTTCGAATTACCCCTTATTACTCAGAATTTTATGCCATCATTATTTTATATTATCATTGAGTGTGATTATTAATCATCTTATTTCAGTATAATTTTAGAAATAACTATCAATAATAAAAGAGTTATTGATGACAGACTTTCGGTACCTCTCAGAGCTCCCGATTTGTCTCGATATCCCTGTTACTTGAAATTACCATAAACTATAAATACTGCAAATGTTTAAGAACAATATTTAGAACATATTTTGTTCAATATCGCTTATGATTATAGATGTAACAGTGGGACGGACAACTTCGGAATGGACATTTTTCCGAACTTGCGCACCCTTTTCCTTCAAAGCTATCATCTTAGGGGTTTTTTTAAATGGTGGGGTTTTTAGAATCAAATTGATTTATGAAAAAAAAATTCAACATTTTCTGCTAGTTTTTGAGATATTTGAGTTCAAAAACAAAAATCCCATGGGGAAACATGAACTTAAAAATACCCCACAAAAAACCCCACGGGGTTTATTTTTCACCCCATGGGGTTAAATAACCCATATTATTTTTCGTGGGGTTTTTTAACCCACGTTTCACTAAAAATAAAATGTGGGGTTTATTATCCCATAATTTTTCATGTGGGGTAAAAAAAACCATATTATTTCTCTTAATTCTTGTAATTATCAAGTGAGAATTATAAAATAAATATTGTTTGGAGTTGCAACATAAATTAAGTACAATACATGTACATTTTTTATCAACTTTGTAACAATTTAATCAATTAATTTTTTTTTCAAATTCATTGATATACAGAACCTGGCCATAAGTGAGTCATAATTTTATTTTTACACTATATATTTCATTGAAAAACCTATTTTCATAAAAACTTGTTGTGAAGTCAATTTTAGCTCAATTTTCATGATTTTTTCGCTGAAACATGCAGAATTATTAAAATTTTCTTATCTTAAATGATAAACAAAATGATACTAAAACTATTGAGAATAAAGCATAAAATATTGTCATGACAAAAATTTCTAACCTCAAATGACTAAGATTTCTTAACAAAATGAAGTCTTAAAATTTTTGTTTTGCACTTGACCTGTGATTTCACAGTAATGCATAAAGATAAAACTATTTTGAAATAATGTGAAGGAACTACAACAAATTCTGCATTTTATGGTGTTTTAGACATTAAAAAGAAACAATAAATGACACTGCAAGAATATATTAGAAAAATATGTATCCTAATGAAATATATAGTGGAAAAATAAAATTATGACTCACTTATGGCCAAGTACTGTACATTTATCACTGCATATGTAAATTAGACATGGCATAAGCATGATAAGAAGGGAATTAATTTTTTTTTTTGACTGACCCGTAAGTGAAAAAGTAAACAAATACAGATTAAAAGTTTGAAAGTTAGCCTAATCTATTATATTCCAATGATTAGGGTGAATTCACCATGCATCGGATACCCTTGTACTTCAACAAGTTCTAGCGATATCGCTACCGACGGAAAATTATCAAAATGGAGTTTAACATTTAGTTTGTGATTAAAATAACAATTTAGGGCACAATTATATGCCCTTTATTGAGAAAATATCCCCGAAAATCGAGTTTTTAGAAAAAACTGAAAATTCACCATGGATCGGACATTGTTCACCATGCATCGGACAGACGGTATGGAGACTGGAAAAATATCATACCTTTATCACAGTGCTTTAAAATCCTTGATATGGATATATTTTCATCTTTTATCTAAGAAATAACCCTTAACTTTTATTTAATCGACGATATTATTGCACAAATGTAAAATGATTCTCGAAACCTCACTCTGTCTAAGAAATGCTTTAAAATGCTTATAATGCCGTAATTCGCGCCTTTTTCTCATGGTTTATCATACCCTGGTTTGTAGAAATAAATTGAGTAAAATTCCAGACGTCATATATCGATAACTTGTATTTTGACTGAAAATATAGAATTTTTATTTTCTTTTCCCGCAAAAAACAGCCGTCAGCAGGCGCGGATCCAGGATTTGGAGTTAGAGGGGGCGCCAAAATTAGGCAAGGGGTTTGGGGGCCGCCTTGAGGCCCCCAGTGGGTCCAGGGCAAAGCCCTGGTGGGGGCCTACGGGGAGAAGCCCCCGGAAGCTCCTGGATACTAGAGATTTTGAAGGGTAAAAATGAGGTCTACCAAAGCCCTGGTGGGGGTCCAGGGGGCGAAGCCCCCGTAAGCTCCTGGATTCTAGAGATTTTGAAGGGTGAAAATGAGGTCTACCAAAGCCCTGGTGGGGGTTCCAGGGGGCGAAGCCCCCGGAAGCTCCTGGATTCTAGAGATTTTGAAGGGTGAAAATGAGGTCTACCAAGTAGACATATTTGATTTACGCTCACTTTGACAATTTTAGGGGGGGCGCGCGCCGGGTGCGCCCCCCCTTAAATCCGCCACTGTTGACCTAGGTTATGTATGAAAATGGTAGTGCTTACCTTTGCATCGAAAAGTGTCCGATGCATGGTTAATTTGTGTCCGATATACGGTGAAAATAGCATACTACTAAAAACCAGCTCTAATAAGAATTAAACAAACATTGAAGTAAAATTTCATTATAATATAGTAAAATTACCAATCCCTGACAAAATTCACCAAAGTCCGACTCGCTCCGTTGAAGTCGAATTTAAAGAACGATAACTCTAAAAATTGCAAAATCTTAAATTTCGGGTTATTCCCCTTAGATGATGTAAAAATATGACGTAACTTCAAGGCCATTTGCGGGGTATTTTTATCACAACATGATAAACACAATCGGTATCATTAAAAAATTTAAATCTTCGTCTTTATGAAAGAAACAAATAAATACACAGAACTCTTAAGTTGAAAGAGAGTTTATTGCCTAAAGTTGTCCGAAGCAAGGTATGTGTCCGATGCATGGTGAACTCACCCTATAAAAAAAGACAATGGAGTGGACCGGCAATTTCATCAGAAAAACAATGTAAAAAATAATGTGACTTTGTTTACGCTAGCGTAGCTCACAGGTTATTGTTTTCACTATTTTACTGATAAAATTGCCGACTCCTCAGTCCTGTGACCTGTTA
>NW_026939708.1:0-9612 GCF_032062105.1 Saccostrea cuccullata | reverse complement strand
GGAGAGTCATAAGATATTTCCTAAATATTCTAACATGAAATATTACCTTATTAAAGATATAAATAACAATTCCGGGGACTTTGTCTGTTTTTATGCAAGATAAGAGATGTAGTATCATAAGAATAGGTTTATTTTCATGATCCCCTCTCTCTCTCTCCTAAGTGATAGTGATTATAGAACTATTACGCACATTGTGAAAAAGTTTTGAAAAAAATTATAAAGACTATATCATACTTCACTAGTTCTTAGAAAGCTAGTTATATTTATATAATAAAATTAAATACAAACGTGTATTTCTTTTTCTCAAAGAGTATCCCGCGAAAAAAAAAAATCCCGTGCTATCTAGCGCTATTATTCTCATTCACTCATAGGGTTTGAATAAGGTCCGTTATAGTTTTAGACTTCGGGGTTTACACACTACAGCAATGGGCAGAAAAAGGAACCCAAACTTTAGTGAAATGGAACTCCAAATACTTTTGGATAATGTGGAAAAAAATAAGGAAATTATTTTTAGCAAACATTCAAATGTTGTAACCAATATTTCCAAAAACGAGTTTGGGAGGGGATTTGTGAAAAGGTGAATGCCGTGTCTTCGGGACACACTAGAACCGTAGATGAACTTCGAAAGAAATGGTCAACCTATGCCAGTGACACGAAAAAGAGGATTTCCTCAAATCGGAAAGAGTCAGTGAAGACCGGGGGAGGAATGGCACCTCCCAAGCTTACGCCGCTTCAAGATAAAATTGTTGGTATTATAGGGCCCACGGCGATCGAGGGAATTTCAGGAGGTTTAGACACTTGTGGGGAATTCGAGGATGCATGCAGCAGCCTCAGCTCTGCTTCAACTATAAGTTTACAAGGTAAAAATAAATATACCATTCATGTATATTATAAAAATGCCGCTTTTTCATTGCCTAATTCAAAGTTGAATTCCGCACTTATAGAATATTTTCTCCTTCGCCTTTGTATCTCAAAATTATCAATGAAATGTTTATGTCTATTAAGTGAATAATCCAAAAAAATATTTAGCGGTTGCATATTGGCTGTAAAAGTGGGTTAGGGTATAACAAATGCTATATAGGCTATTAATTTAGGAAGGGTAAATTATTTTTATAAGTAAAACTAAATAATTCTTTTTTTTATGAAGATAAACCATCTACCAGTGGGAACAATGAAATGGATCCACCCAAAAAAGTGTCCTCCAGGAAGCACCATATACAGGATGAGGACAATCAAAGCTCCCAAAGATTAGTCGCAATTGAAGAGGAGAGACTTCTCGTAGAGAAGGAGAGACTTTCTATTGAAAAGGAGAGACTTGAAGTGGAAAAGCAGAGACTTGAAATTGAGAAACAAAAATTAATCATATCACAACAACGTCATCAAATTTATTTAGGGCAGTTAGGTGTTCAGTTTACATGTATACCCCAAGGTGCTGACACGAGCATCGCACATGAGTAAAATGTAATAAACAAGTATTGCAGACTTAGTCATATAAAAAAAAACAATGAAAATATTCAGGTATAAAATAATTGTATACTTCTTAAGAATGAACCTACAGGTATTTCTAGATTTTCGATATACATGCATGCATGATGATTTTTAAAAGACAAATGTACTAAGCATAAGCTAGACAATTGCAATCAGCCAGGCATTCATTGTCTGAAAAATTCATTTACTAGTCGTAATCTGACATTTGCTCCGTCACCATTTAAATTCTCAGCGAATTGTTGAGCACGTATGTGTCCATTATCGTGGGGATCACATCCTTCAGGGAGTGGGATTCTGTCGATGATCCACATGTTGTGTAGCACTGCTGTGGCAACAAATATTTTGCACACCTTGTCGGGACTGTATAGAAGTGTTCCGCCGCTACTGTCCAGGCACCGGAAACGAGCTTTAAGCACACCAAAAGCCCTTTCTATCACGTTTCTTGTTCGAATGTGGGATGTGTTGTATCTCTCTTCATCTTGAGAATTTGGCTTTAACACGGGTGTTAACAGCCATGGGCGCAAGGGGTATCCACTACATCCTAAGGGGACGACCATTTGATTCTGAGGGGCGGGGGGGGGGGGGGGCGGGCAAATTTTTTTGAGACGGATTATTTATTTTCATGCCTGTCAAGGACAGATTATTTATTTTCAAGATTATCGAGGACAGATTATGTATTTTCTTCTTTGTCTTAGGGTACCTTGATCGATTGATTTTAAAAGACTATCTAATCATTTAAATACCATAGGCGGATTCAGGATAGGAGTTGTGTATAACTTCGTTCAGGCAAGAGGTATGGGGCCGCCTTAAGGCCCCCAGTGGGTCCTGGGCGAAGCATTGGTGGAGGCCAAGGGAGGGAAATTCCCCAGAAGCTCTTGGGTTTTCGGGTATTTTAAGAGTAAAATCAGCACAATTATAGCGGTATTGGTTATTATGTAGCAAAGTATGACATTATTAATATTGGTCATATTATACTTTGAATGAAGGGGGTCCAGGGGGCAAAGCCCCCTGAAGCTCGTGGGTTTTTGTGTATTTTAAGAGTAAAACCAGGCACAATTATGTAGAAATTGGTTAGTTATGTTCCAAAGTATGACATAATTAATACTAGTCATATCATACTTTGAATGAAAGGGGCCCAGGGGGCAAAATCCCCTGAAGCCCTTGGGTTTTTGTGTATTTTAAGAGTAAAACTAGGCACAAAAATATTGATATTCTACTAAAGTATGGCAATTTTAATATAATTCATATCATACTTTGAAATTTTAGGGGAGGGGTCATACACATGTATGCCTTCCTTAAATCCGCCACAGTATACTTTGTATTAATTTATCGGGAAGTATAATTCTTTGACAAGAAAATTTATCTTTTGTATTGTTTAAGAATTGGCTTGTATTTAAATTGATTCATCACATCTACTGAGTGCACATTGTCATGTTGATCAACTGACTACAAGTATCCAGTCTCGTAATCTGATTTTAAATATTATTTGATTCTAAAATGGCGAGCGAAGCGAGCCAAAAAAATGCTGAATTGAAGATTCTGAAGTTAAATTACATGGAAATAAACAGGTATTTTCACAATATTTAAATATCATAAGTCAAGGTCAGATTATTTATTTTCTTTGCAGAGGAGGACAGATTATTTATTTTCAACATTTTCAGGGACAGATTATTTATTTCCAAAATCTGCCAGCCCCCCCCCCCCCCCTCAGAATCAAATGGTCGTCCCCTAATAACCATCCCTCACTTATCGTGCCGTTCACAAACAGACGTTTTAATTCCGAATTAGACCATATAAAAGCATCATGAGTACTTCCGGGCCATCTTGCAACTACATTTAAAAATTTCAAAGTCGAATCACATACTCCTTGAATGTTTATGGAGTGATAGTTTTTGCGATTGACATATAAGTGTTCGTCGGTGGTTGGTGCTTTCATTCTAATATGAGTACAATCTATTGCCCCAACAGTGTTTGGAAAATGAGCAATTTCATAAAAGTCTTTCTTTATTTTGTTCAACTCTACTACATCAACTGGCATTTTAATGTTATGTTTGGAAATTTCAATCAAACAGTTTGTAACATCTTCTATTGCATTCCCTGTGCTTTGCCGAGAAATATTGTGAATATCTGCTACAACCTCTTGAAAACTACCACTGGCGTAAAAAAGTAGAGCTACCATTATTTGAAGGGATACTGGAAGTGAACGTGACCTCATTGTTGGCCGGTGAAGGTCTTTTTCAAACATAGCACATAGATTGTGTATCATTGGTCGAGTTAGTCTGTATTTACTCACAATGCTTTCATCGTCTAGGTAGTCCAGAGGATTGTTGTAGTCCCTGAGGACGCGTTCTCTACGGAGTCTCCTTCTTCTCCTTTGGATAAACACATAGGCAGCGGCCATATTTGATCATATACAAAGTTAAGACACCTCTTAGGATATCTTAACTTTAGGAGAAATCTTACGACATGTCTTAAGTTAGGATAAATTCCATGGCCTCTCTTAGGACTAAGATATCTCTTAAGATATGTCTTAGTCCTAAGATGGCTTCGATAGCATGCCTGCAGAACTCTTGGTGTGCAGTGTAGAAAGGGTTCTTAACTTTCAGCCCTCCTCATCCTTTATCTTTTCTGTATCTGATTTGTATGTAATAGTGAAAGATTATTATTAATGTTTAACACCGAGTCGGCAATATTAGAGAAAGAAGAGTAACTCTAAGTTCACTTCTAAATTATGACAGATAGTTGCCAATACTGTTTGAAATGTAAAATAAAGAAGTTTGGATCATGTTATCAAAAGTATTGAGATTTTTTTATTTCAGGTAATTTTTTAGAATCTACACGCATAGCTTAATAAAAATTCGAAACAAAACATGGGGATCAGAGCTCTTTTTAAGCACTACGGCGCAATTCATATGACCCTTTTGCACTGTAATTACTAGTAGTATTATCACTTGAATCAATTTTTCAAAGTTTTCCTCTAGTAATATTTTTTTTTAAAAGATTGGAACATACTAAGCCTTGAATAGTCAAAATTAAAGAAAATTGTGAGAACAAACATAGTTTCAAATATCTTCGCACAGAGGTGTTTTGGGGGTGGGGGTGGTGAATTACATGTATGTAAGGCCGCAGGAAATAAATTCTTTTTTCTGCAATAAAGGCGGATAGGTTTATTTGAAAATCCTTTTTAAAATAAACATAATAACAGGTTTTTCCTTCAAGTATTTTAATCACATATCCCTTGCAATTAGTCTTCAGTATACCGGTATTTAATGACATGTATATTTCATATTTGAAAGAAAAAAGGAAAATAAAAATTCAAAGAATTTCATACATGTTTTTCTCAACGTGATGTAAAAGTAAAAGTTTTTATAATTATTTGTAATGTTATTCATATATTATTATTATTTTGTAATATTTTTCCTTTATTTTTTTTGAAGAGTTTACATTCCTTTAGTCGAATTAGGGGATATTCACCAGAAATTGACGAGAGACATTAAAAAAAAATGTGGACCATAACCTTCGGAATATATCACATGTTACAATAAATGTTGACACAATGGATGCTTATGGTAATTTTTTTTGTATGGTTCTGAAAATAATCTTTCTGGAAATTAAAAAGAACCAGATAAGGTAACGATCATTTGATTCCGTGGGGGGGGGGGGGGGGGGGGGTTGGAAATATATTCTATCCTCGAAAATCTTGAAAATAGATAATCTGTCCTCGACGGACAGGAAATAAATAAATAATCTGCCCCTCCCTCCCTCCCCCCCCCCCCCCCACACACACGAATTAGAATTTTAGACTTTGATGTTATTCTTTTCATTTTTTTCTTCTTCACAGACAAAAAAAATAATATGATTTAAAATAATTTTCCAGCCCCCCCTCTCAGAATCAAATGGTCGTCCTCCATGATGTTAATATTAAAAAATTAATAACGAAAATATTCATTAGAAATTTTGTACAATCTAATGAAAATTCAAACTACATATCTAAGAAAAGGCTCATGATGTTTTTGTAAAATAAAATATCAATACCTCTACAAATAACAAAATCACCTATTATATTGCAACATATATACAGTATATGATAAGTAATGTAGAAGTATGTGATTTTAATTTTTACAGTGAAAACCATCCCTAACAAGACCTTATTCTCTATCATTAAATACCGATATTAATTCCAAAACATTTTACAGTTAAAAGGTTTTACCAAGAGAAAGTTTCAAAAATTTAATTAGATAAGAATTTAATAATCAAAGGAACTTGCGTTGAAGTCAAAGGAGACGAACGATTTTTTTAAATAACAAGAGGCCCACGGGCCTTATGGGTCACCTGAGAATCATGTGACAACTTTCCAACAAGAATCGAATTGGTTCGTGTTTTAAACCAAAGACCATGAAATTCACAATTTTGAAAAAGGCACCATTAATTGCTTATCATAACTAGACCTCGCGTGCTTACACTGCATTGGTTACTAATACCCAGAGGTTGATCAGAGTAACAAAGAGAACATACATTTCCACTTTATAACCAGTTATGCATCCAACCCCACAGGAACCACTAACCCTGGGCCAAATATCTCAAAATTCTTGAAATTTTTTCATAAATTAAATTTTATCATACATGGTTAATTAATACCAAAGAGCAGATCTTAAAGCATTCATTTATTTTCAGACCATGTAATCACCCCCAACCCCAAGTACCCTGAAATTAACCATATTAAAGGAGGTACCTTTCATCATCATTAAAATGTACTTATATCATTGGCATAATACCCAGGAGCAAATGAAGAGATTTTCAACGAATAAAATTATGCATTTTCACTATGGGCCAATTTCATTTGTCACTGATCGGCGTACGCCGAATTACACCGGTCATATGACCGTCGTAAAACGGCTAAGAGGCAAATGAAGTAAACCGGCGAAAACATAACAAGAGGCCCATGGGCCACATCGCTCACCTGAGTACTGTAGCTTAGAAAAAGTAGAAATTGGTTTATTATTGAAAAGTTAAAATCCAAAAGTAATCCCATGATCAATCATGGATTTGCTATTCTTCAAAGAATTTTCCCATATATTTCTATGTAAAACTTTGGTCGGCCATTTTGGCCCCGCCCTACCCCCTGGGGTCATGATTTGAACAAATTTGAATCTACACTACCTGAAGATGCTTCCATATAATTATGATGAATAATGGCTCTGTCATTCTTGAGAAGATTTTTAAAGAATTTTCCCATTAATTTCTATGTAAAACTTTGGTCGGCCATTTTGGCCCCGCCCCTACCCCCGGGGGTCATGATTTGAACAAACTTGAATCTTCACTACCTGAGGATACTTCCATATAAATTTGATGAATTATGGCTTTGTCATTCTTGAGAAGAAGACTTTTAAAGAATTTTCCTATATATTTCTATGTAAAACTTTGGTCGGCCATTTTGGCCCCGCCCTACCCCCGGGGGTCATGATTTGAACAAACTTGAATCTTCACTACCTGAGGATGCTTCCATATAAATTTGATGAATTATGGCTCTGTCATTCTTGAGAAGAAAATTTTTAAAGAATTTTCCATATATTTCTATGTAAAACTTTGGTCGGCCATTTCGGCCCCGCCCTACCCCCGGGGGTCATGATTTGAACAAACTTGAATCTTCACTACCTGAGGATGCTTCCATATAAATTTGATGAATTATGGCTCTGTCATTCTTGAGAAGAAGATTTTTAAAGAATTTTCCAATATATTTCTATGTAAAACTTTGGTCTGCCATTTTGTCCCCGCCCTACCCCTGGGGGTCATGATTTGAACAAACTTCAATCTACACTACCTGAGGATGTTACCCCATAAGTTTCATCTTTCCTGGCACAGTGGTTCTTGAGAAGAAGATTTTTAAAGAATTTTCCAATATATTTCGATGTAAAACTTTGGTCGGCCATTTTGGCCCCGCCCTACTTCCGGGGGTCATGATTTGAACAAACATGAATTTACACTACCTGAGGATGTTACCCCATAAGTTTCATCTTTCCTGGCACAGTGGTTCTTGAGAAGAAGATTTTTAAAACATGCCACCAAATTTTCATTAATTCCCAATTATCTCCCCTTGAATGAGGGCGTGGCCCTTCATTTGAACAAACTTGAATCCCCTTCACCCAAGGATGCTTTGTGGCAAGTTTGGTTGAAATTGGCCCAGTGGTTCTTGAGAAGAAGTCGAAAATGTGAAAAGTTTACAGACAGACAGACAGACGGACGCCGGAAAAAATGTGATCAGAAAAGCTCACTTGAGCCTTCGGCTCAGGTGAGCTAAAAAGAAATGAATAATTACGCTAAATGATAATCAATTAATTAAGTTTATAACTTTTTACTTTATGTCTTAGTAGAATAATTCGGGGAAAAAAACATGGACCTCATGAAAAATTTTATTTTTTAGAAAATAAAAGCATATCTTAAATATATGAATAGAGATTTGCTAAAAATATGCAAACAAATAAAGAACATGTCTATTTGATAAAAAGTATCTGCATTTTCAGTTGTTTTCTCTTCCCGCCATATTTCTAAGACCGGCGATTTCCTCGTCGGTCTTTCACACCGGCGAGATCGGCGTACGCCGGCAAACCTTTCCCGGTCAAATGAAGTAACAAGCCGGGTTACCAAAGGTCAAGCGGCGCATTCGGCGTACGCCGATCAGTGACAAATGAAATTGGCCCCAAAATTCCTGTCCCAGGAACCCTAGAACTCACAAATCTGGAAGAGGCATCCTGCCTCATCATAACTATGTACATAGTTCATTGGTTTAATAATCAAAAGCAGAGGAGAAGAACTTTTAAAGAGTTAATTATTTACACTATATAATCAATCGAGCCCCTAACCCTGGGGGAATGAAATTCACAATTTTGGAAGAGGCAGTCTTATTCAACATTACCACGTACTTGGTTAGTTTTTTATACCCAGGAGCAGAGAATTATTTTCAAAGAATTAATGTATTTTCACTCTATAATCATTAGAGCCCCGCCCTTACCCCAGAATCCCTGACTATTAGGCCATGAAATTCACAATTTTGGAAGAGACATTCTTGCTCATCATAACTATGTACTTGGTTAGTATTTTTTATAGGGATGTCAAAATATTAATTTTCCTTAGTCGAACATTCGATTGCATTATTCGAACGATAGTCGACTATTCGGAGCATTTACTTTTTTTATGTAGCACAGTATTTTTGAAAGCTTATTAATTAAAATAAATTGGAAATGGGGAATTATAAACATACACTATCCACACCTCGGATGAAAATGTTAAATACTGTTTTCAATTAATGATTGCTCAAGCTATATATCAAAATGTCCTTTATGTAAGATTATTTTTTAATAATTATCGAACTTTAAAACTTCACGACTATGAAAATATTGTGTTTTCCTAAGCATTTGAAATTCATAGAGTTTATAAATATAATTCAAAAATTGGTACAAGTCAATTAAATAATTTTTATAGTCCAGTATGACGTTGCATAAATTAATACGTACAATAACAAAAAAGTCAGTGGTGGAGAAATGATAATCGCGGTATGTAATTACTGTATTTTCCATATGTACAATGCGGAAAATGATTTATATACTGTGACTCATATTCGTCTGAAAACGTACACTATTCAACTGTATAGTTTGAGGACGGACCCTTTTTCAATTTTGAGATGAAAATTTCATTATCACCCCATTTTCTTGCATTTTTTTTTAAACATTCGAATGTTGTTTCATTATTCGATCGTCGGTCCATTCGACTGACAGTCGAATAGTCGACTATTCGTTGACATCCCTAATTTTTTAATACCCAGGAGCAGAGAAGAAATTTTGAAAGAAGTAATGCATTTTCACTATATGATCATTAGAGTCCCGCCCTTTACACTAGAACCCCTGACAGTGGGGCTATAAAATTCACAATTTTAGAAGAGACACTCTTGCTTATTTTATCTATGTACTAGGTTGGTTTATTTAATACCTAGGAGCAGAGAAGAAGAATTTTTCATAAAATTAATGCGTTTTAAATATATAATCAATCTAGCACCAGAACCCCTGACCATTGGGTCATTAAATTCACAATTTTGGAAGAGGCACTCTTCTCATCGTAACTATGTGCTTA